>NW_018020762.1:149745-226377 GCF_002006095.1 Pseudomyrmex gracilis
GTGGTGGAGGCGGCGGAGGCGGTGGTGGAGCAGGATAAGAATAACTAGGTTGAGGCGCTGGATATCCTTGTTGACCACCGGTTTCCGTTGGTAATGAGAATGGTACATTGGGTCGCTGATAAGAATATCCTGCTTGACGGCCAACGCGCGACCATTGTGCGCCAACGCAATTGATTACCAGTAAGATATATATTACCTACAAATTATAAGTATGTAATGACATTGATTACAATATTGCAGTAAAGGATATTAAGAAACGTGGACGATCAAGACTAAGACATCTTACCCATTTTGACAGCAGCATAAGCATTTCGCATATGCCGGCAACGTTTTATGTCATTCTCTTTTATACAAATGTTTTGCGTCGCCGAATTTATTTTTTATACCCACTCTAAAGACTACATTTGTCTAATACCAATTTACTAACTCAAATACTATATACAATGTGTTAAACCCATTATTATATCACCGCAAGATTGCGGGTTTCAAGTAAGACTGTGACAAATGTTCGTCTTACTAAGAGAAATATTTATCTTGATTCATAAATGTGTTGAAACAAATCTGTTGTTGTTGAAGGAACACAGTAACTATGTAAGATGCAAAGATATAAGAGTCACCAACACATTTATTCTTTTCGTATAGCTGTAGTCAAACATTTTATAATTCAGGAAGTAAAACGAACGAAATACTACGTTGAGAAATGCAAGAACCACTAATGTGGCTGCGTACTTTAATTAGAAACTTCAAGATGAAAAGAAAAATAAACGTTATAATTTAAAAAGAAGACATTTTATTATAGAAGTAAATTATAGTAATTTTCTTCAAAAAAACCACAAACTCAATTCACTGTTATTTTGTAAGCAAAACTTTAGCAGATGATTTATTACCTCAATTTGGCAATAAAAAAACGTAGAATTTCGTACTGTTTTTAATTTTGTTTCAATATTTATATTTACTTGCCTATTTTAAGGTGTTTTAAAGTTATTCGTCGAGTGACGTTTCAGAAAACTCATGTCTGTAGTTAATTTAAAAATCCAAATTTTTCTTGTTTGTTTACTTAAATTTTAAAACATATTCCATTTTCAGTCTTTATTATGTGATATTTTATCAGTATTCTTTCTTGCGACGTACACATAAGAAAAGAATATGTGTTCAAAGAAGTAAGAATATAAATAATACACGTTTTCTTAACGTTTGGTTTTTATTTTCTTCAAACATTGCGTACACAAGCTTAACATACGAGCCACTTTTTTCTCTTTGTTTTTTTTTCGAGTTTAAAAAATTCTATAAAAAAGTTTATAAAAATTTATTAGCGTATTTTGTTGTCAATTTGTCAATCTTTTTTCTTTCTAGGTTTTGTAAAAAAATTCTAATTTTATACGATCGAAAATCAAGCGCTCTTGAAGATGCTCAGATAAGATACTCAGATCCAAACCCACAGAGGAGTGACGCTATCGAAATCGAAGACATCGGGCTGGCCGAGGTGCGAGACATTGGGAAAGCTCTTGGACCAGCTGAAAGGTTCTCTGGACGCCGACGTGCTCGGTCCGGAAATGGCATCGAAACTCGCCACACCCTCGCCGTCGGCCAGCACGATCTTCGCGTCGATCACGCCGAATGGCGTAGAGGCTGATTTTTTCAGATCGCCTCTGTAAGTTAAAATTTGCGCTTGATCCTTGTCCTCGATGCTCGGTTGCTCGTCACTGTGTCCTCCCATCAGCTCCTCGAATTGCTCCACCGTGGTGATGTTTTTCTGCAGACTGACAATCAAGTCGCTTCTCGTCACGTTCTCATCCTCTTTCTCGTCGTTCGCTTCGCCCGGTGTGTTGGTCTCGCGCGAACAAGCTTCTCCAGTGATCCAGAAGACACCGCTGTTCGCGAATCGCTCGGTGATGTCTATCGCGCGAGCACTGGTCCCCGACAAGGATCGTTCAACGAGATGAACAAAACCTTCGCGTGGCTCCAGTGTGACCCATTGCTGCGCCATCGCACCGGTCATATTGTGCGCAGACATGTCGCGAGACCAGGAGCGCCCGTCCGTCGCCAGACGATTCGCCGCCATCACTCTCACGGGTGACATCACCTGTTCAACAAAACAAATCCCAAGATAACCACGCCGACTCTCTTGATTATAAAAATCAATCGAAGCGCCACAAACGATGCAAAAGCGTTTTTGCTCACTTGATCCTTCGCGTTCGTGGAATTCCACAGACTGCGATTGGCGGCAACTGCCGTTACCGTTCCGGCTACGATTAACTCGCGATTATCTCTTACGATCAGATAGAATTCGTCCTGGGACGAAAGCGCGCCGGGATAAGATGACATTACAACCGTTCGACCCGGCACCGGGGCCGCCTTCTTCGGCAACGTGTGATAAGCGAAGGTGTATTTCTTCAGCAATCTCAACATCTTAGCGTATCTGCAAGAGAAATGTGAGTTTAATAGACGTTCCGCGTCAAATCTTGACAATCTGCTTTGATTTGCCATTGATAACGATACACAATACGCACATTTATAAATTATCCTCGCAGCGGAAAAATACAAAACAAGTATTGATCAGAATCCGATGTATGTCAATTTACGCATCATGTTTTTCAGAGCGAGAAGTAACCGAAATCATTTTATTTATCTTAAGAAGTAAAAGAAGAAGAAAAAAAACACTTGCGGCGCAGCAGTGGTGTGTCCAATCGCTATCAACGGATCCAATCCTTCCCGGGTCAAGCTTTTCAAGATGATCATGCCTTTGGTGTGATCGCAGTGGGAATGGAAATCGTTGTTTGTTGATATTTGTTCAAGATCCATTAGATTGGCCATGGCCAGCCAGAGGAAGTGCTCCGAGTCCATTTCATCCACGCCTTCCTGTCGGCTGCGACGAGCCGCAAATCTCCAGCCCGCCTCCAGACCGTCCAGTTGAATGTAAAACAGCCGCACCTGCGATAAATCAAAAAAAGATAGAAAAAAATGATTAAACAAGTAAGAAAATATGATGTTTATGAACCGTTGAAGATTTCTTGTACAAAAAAAAACCAGAAATTGATACAAAGCTTTTGAAACAGGTTGGCGCAACATTTAATTACCATATGCCAAAATGAGTCTGTGACTGCCAAGATCTCGGCGCGTTTGCGCACGATCGCGGTGTTTTCGCGAAGGAATCGCATCAATTTTCGACATTCACCGGCCCGTCTCTCGCAAACGGCGTGCACGGTGTTGTACCAATGACGATGAATCAATTGCCACGTTAAACTGCCCTCCAACAAGCCGGCCGCATAAGCTTGAACGCTGTCCGGATACTTGGATGACGTTTCTATTTCGATGACGGACCATCTGGAACGTATCGTCAATTCTCGTTTCGCTTATTTTAATTGATCTCCCCATTGATATCTGCAGCCGCTCCGATTTGACGTATAGTCGAAGCGCGAACACGTGCGCGAGAGTCTTGCGGGTTATAGATAGATCACGAAGATATCTTTGGAAGAGCTACCAGATAATATCAGGCGGAAAAAAAAGTATTAATTATAATTTTGATAACCAATTATTATACACATAAATTAAGTTTTGTTGCGTATAAAACAACGGTTTTTTTTTTTCAATTCACATTTCATTGACACTTCGCGCTGTGTTTTCGTTTATTTGCATACACAATGTGAATTGCACAAAGCAATATTTGCACATCACACCGCGTGACATTACGAACAAGACGCGCATATACGTTCGAAGATATCTCGCTCGCGCTCGCACACGCGAATGCGAAGATAAATACGCAGATTTTTTTTTCTATCTACGACGACATCGACTTACCCGGACTCGGAGATGCCCGTTTTGTAGTAAGCACGAGCGGCACCGAGTCTCACGTTGGTGAGGTCGTTGCCTTGGCCCCAAAAGTCAATGTGATATCCTTCTTTGTAATAAGACACACTGGCCGCATAAATTCCGTCATTTTCGATTCTAACGGGAACAACGTAAGAACGAATTGAAAATGTCACAACACAGATGAATATTTATATATAAATGAAGAAATTTATTTATATTTATATTTTGTACGCGGAATTATGGGTAATAAATTAAAAAAATTCTCACTCACAGTCCGTATTCGCCCATGATGATGGCGCCGATGCCGAGGAGAGCTACGGCGACGAGTATGTAAGTGGCGAAGCGTGTCTGCAACCACGAAGCTCCGACAACCTTCAACATGGTTCATCGATGTTGTGCTACACACAATCTGAAGACGAAAGGAGGAAATAGCAAAGAGCAGAAAACTCGCATTCTCAACCCATCGATTACCGACGTCCAATCTGCCGCAGGCTTCCTATGACAGATTCTTTAAGGTTCGCCCAGGTCGTGTTGTCCCTTCCGTCACTGCAACAATGTGACAATTGCGAAATTTTATAGGATAGGTATTTCGCTTCAAACTTTTCTACGGTTTCATTTGAGTGACGCGTATTGTGCAAGACTGTGTGTGTCAGTTTTCGTTCTCGGTCATCGAGAACTTCTTTCGAAGACAGAATGTTCTTTCTTTCCTTTTAAAGATTTTGAACACTTGTTCTGTCTTTATTTTGCGAGAGACTATACGAGATGTCATTTGGCCGCAACTCGTTTCGATCGGTTTTTCTTTCCAATTGTTCAAAACAAGATGTATATTGTTTTATTTCGCTACGTTGCTATCACCGAAAAAATTATATTCTCGTAAGTAGAAGATTTTATGCTTAAAAAATCTTCTTCAAGATATTTTAGATGATATTCTTCTGAAATTAAGTTCCTTATTTTAAGATGAAAATCCTCTAAATAGTAATATTGATAAGAATATGTACTGATTAGAATATTTTATACTTAAAAAATCTTCTTCAGATATTTCAGATATTTTTTCTCAAGATATTTTAGATGATATTCTTCTGAAATTAAGTTTCTTATTTTAAGATGAAAATCTTCTAAATAGTAATATTGATAAGAATATATACTGATTAGAATATTTTATACTTAAAAGATTTTATACTTAAAAAATCTTCTTCAAGATTTTAGATGATATTCTTCTGAAATTAAGTTTCTTATTTTAAGATGAAAATCCTCTAAATAGTAATATTGATAAGAATATGTACTGATTAGAATATAAAAAGCCTCTATGGAAAAACATATATATCTCACTATCGAAAAAGACTATTACTATCAATATTACTGTTTAGAGGATTTTCCTCTTAAAATAAGAAACTCTTCTTGGCGCCCTATTTTAGTATAAAATATACTTAAAGTAAGTGGGATATCTCCTCATACAATTTTTCCGGTGTAGAATAAAATTTCACAGAAGATTGTAACATACTCGATATATTTAAAATTTAAAACGTGTAGATAATTTTATTTATATTATTATAAATAAAAGTACACATTTTTGGACCAAGTGCATCGTTGTCGGTAGAATAAAAGATCGAGAGAAGAAGATCGGCAAGTGCAACATCTGATTAAACGCGCGCAAATTGAAGACGAAGGCCGAAAGTCATTATCGCTCGAAGGGAGGATGAGAACATCGTCGAGCGCTTACTAATCATTTCTTTTATCGCAACGCCGGTTTACACAGTATTGCGTAATCACTTAATATCTCTGAAAACTTGGCGCTCTCGAGATATCTCGACAAGTGCGACAGATAGTGCAGTTTTCTTTCGTGTAAAACGTGCTTTTTTTCTGCAACCGACTGCGGATTAAACGATGATGGCTGATCTTTCGGCGCTTCGAAAAAAAAAAAAACTGAAACACACACGACGGGTGTTCGAAATGCGAATCAAAAATACTGTCATCAGAAAACAAACGAGAGAAAGACGAGGATCTGTTAATGTCCGCGGAAAAGCGGATATTCAGATTTCTAAAAATAACGGGACACACTTATAAGTTTAAGTCGTTGCGAAGAACGAGACATCTCTTCTTCCAAAAGGTGTCGCAATTTGAGACTTGCAAAACGTTTCACAAATAGTATCGGATTCTCGAGACTCGCGGATAGGCGTATATCGCAAAAATCTTGACGTTTTATTTGGAAAGCGGTTAAGATTGACGTCTCGCTAATTAACACGTATAACGGGGTGATAATTTCTGAAACGTAAATTTTCAAGTCAGTTGTCAAGAAGACAGAAATTCTCGCAATTCGCAATTCAGCGCATGTCAACGCTCACTCCATTTTACTCGACTTATCGCGAATATTGTGCAAACAAGCGAGCAAATATTTAACTTCGCGATTTGATTTGTTGTTCGGAAAATTTTGCGAAATTTTTCTGCGCGCCGTGTGACGCAATTCGCAGACAATTTGCGAAAAGCAATTAATAAAGATTCGCAAGACGCGCTCTCAAGTTCAGGGAAGTTGAGCTATTTTCGTCATCTTTGAAGGAAACTGTGAGACACGTGACATTTGATAAGTCGTATGCTCGCTTATCGCGCGACATAATTACAACTTAATCTGTCTGCGGGAAGAGATATTGTAATTTCGCAAATGTGAATTTGTGAACATTACGTTACGCACATTGCGCTGTTTTATACGATATGCGTATGTCTTAATAAAAAAATATAAATACACCGAAAAAATTGTATTCTTGAGGAGAGATATCCCACTTACTTTAAGTATAGTTTTATACTAAAATAGGCGCCAAGAAGAGTTTCTTATTTTAAGAGGAAAATCGTCTAATTAGCAATATTGATAAGAATATATACTGATTAGAATATAAAAAGCCTCTATGGAAAAACATATATATCTCACTATCGAAAAAGACTATATTCTTAAATTAAGAATATATTCTTAATTTCAGAAGAATATCATCTAAAATCTTTTAAGAAGATTTTTTAAGTATAAAATCTTCTACTTACGAGAATATAATTTTTTTGGTGTATATAAATCGGTAAATGTAAAAAAAATAAAACCTTTTGCAACGAGAAAAAAACAAGACGTTTGTTTACGTCCGGTTTTCTTTTTACCTATTTTATCTTTTTTTTTTATCTATTTTTTATCTTGCAGACACGTACTGACGCATGAATACACGTTGGTGTATGCGTAATGAACATCGCACGACGCGACAGTACCGCAAAAGAATAATGACTTACAAACTAATACAAACGCGCAAAAAGCGTATAAGCGGTGTAAAAAAGATTCTGTCCGCAAAATATAAAAATCTACTCTTTTTTGCAGAAAAAAATGTCTCAAAAACGGACTCAAACAGGTTCGCGTTATTCGCGGGCAAGTTGTCATCAGCTGACGGAAGTAAAAAGAAAGATCGCGTCGTTCGTCGGGTGGCACAAATGTAACAAGATCGATCTATCAAACCGGTTCGTATCGATTTCACTTTTTATTCTCTCTCTTTCTACGTACTTACGTACTTCTCCGCAAAATAATCGTGAAAAATGACTTCGAATTCGCGTAAGGTTCATTTTCGCGCGCGATCGCGCTCGCGAATCCGATCCTTTGCGAAAAATTCCGCCGATTTCGCGCGCGTTAACATAATTCGTCCACGTGGCTTCGGATTCCATCTCACTTACCCTGAATAAAATTCGGTAATCTGTATTGCAGCGCGTCGTACACGGGTAACGGATGATGGGTCATCGGATCGCGCGAATTACATTCCTCGGTGCGAAATAAAATTTGTGAATGCTGTGGACTGGTCGCTCCGACACTCCAATCCAAGCGTTGGGGCTCTTCGCAAGCGTGTGAACGCGCTCGTTCACACTCGTCACTATCCCGACGACTGGCGCGGCCGTCTAGTCGCCAGCTGGGTTCGTCAGGGGCAATCGTCAGCGAATTCTGTATGTAATTCTCTCCCTTTCCTCTTCGGATCCCGCCACATATGATATCGTCATCGGCTGGTGCGTGGCCCCACCACGGCGACGGAGTTGAGTGGACGAAGACACGTGGAACGCGACGAGAAGCGGCGACTATATATATATATTGAACGCGAGAAGAGTTTCGAGATGTTAATAAAGAAAACAATAAAACAAACACACAGTTATTTGAAAAACGTTGTAACAAATGAAAAGCTTTATCTCCGTTTTATGGACAGAAAACGCTTCGACATTGCGTCTCGCGACGAGAGAAACTGAGCGATGATTTCAAACGACGATTACATCAGACCGTATCTCTCAATGTCTCGCGCTGCAATTAATATTTAAATTTTTCTCTTGTTTAAAATGCAATATTCCTTGACGTAAATAGATCAGCATCGAGATAACTTCGCGTATAGACCTGGAGGAAATATTTATCGATTAAATTTGTTTCAACACGATGAGATTGTTTTAAAAAACCAAAGAAAATTGTTTTGTCGATACACACGTTTAACTGATTATTCGCGCAAACGAATGCAAAAGATATCGCCGGTTCGCGCGAAAAGAAAAAAAAAAAAAGAAAAAATGCGTCCGCGCATTTTATAAAGTTCGTCCTCTTCTTCTTCTTCTTCCATCAGGCGTGAATTGTTGAGCGCGTTAATAACACGCAATAAAGAGACTCGGTCGCAATAAAGAGCCACGGAATTTCTTGATTGCAGTTCGACGACGAGACGTGCTCCACGAATGGAACGCAATATTACATTCCTCGAAAGATTTGGTTATTAGAACGGCCCACTTTTGCCTCACACGCACACACACACACGTATACCGAAACCACAATTCTAAGCTTAAGATTCTTGGTTTAAGACTTTTTATTCTTTTTTTTTATATCCCCAAAGTAATGGGATAAAATACCGAAAAAATATGTTTTGAGTTGTTAAAAAGTTGCGACTGTGTGTGAAATTAAAATTTTTGTCCGCAAATTCGCGGACGGATTGGTCCAGAAGTTTCAAAACTGTGCGCGCATTATAGAACGCGATCTTAAATTGGCAATCTAGGCCGGTTTAATTTTCCACTTCGTTAATATCGGCCAATCTCTCTCGATTATTGGAAATAACGTCTAACGCATTTTATATAAAACCGATCGGATTCGCTGATAAAAAATAATCTCCTTCATAAAATCTATCTCAGAATCACGTCATTTTTCAAAACGCATAGAAACGTCTGCCCAGCAAACACAAAGTAACAGTAACGTAACATTAATGTTATAATTTCCCACTCAATAATGTAACTGCAATGTAACATGCCTTGTACGTAGCAGTTACAATGTTGAGTGGGAAGTTATAACATTAATGTTACGTAACTGTTACTTTGTGTTTGCTGGGTGACTCTTGTTCCTTGTTCTCTCATTACGTAGCGCGACATATTGCGTTATGTCGTGGTATTGTTTTAACAGTTAAAATATTGTTTGTTTTTAACATTGGTTTTATACACCGAAAAAATTGTATTCTTGTTTTGAGGATATCCCACTTACTTTAAGTATATTTTATGCTAAAATAGGCGCCAAGAAGAGTTTCTTATAATAAGAGTAAAATCGTCTAATTAGTAACATTGATAAGAATATATACTGATTAGAATATAAAAAGCCTCTATGGAAAAACATATATATATCTCACTATCGAAAAAGACTATATTCTTAAATTTTCGGTATTAGAGATTAATATCGGCGGAACAATATAAGCGAGAAGATAAAAACGTTTCTCGATTCGCTTTCCGGAGTTTGCGCATTTCGCACGCTCTCGGGATGGAGATCCTGCGAGATCGCTCGAAGGATTATCAGTCCTGATCCACCGTTCTCGGACATCACAGTTCATCCTGCGAAAACACAAGAGCGACATTCGAAAAGAGAAAGAACGAGTATATCAATTTCAATTGTTGTAAAAAATTATAATATCAAACACGCGACTTAGCAAAAATTCAACAACCGACAAAGAAGTTCAGCGTGTTTCTTCGGTGTACAGCTTTGTAGAGAAATTTAACGAAGATCTTATCGCGTTGACGATGACGGTGTTTCTGTTTTTGCTGATCGTTCTCGCGTGTGTCCATCCGGGTTGGTCTCGGCGCGGTCTCACGAACGCCGGAAATGAAGCGGTGCACACGGTTCCACTTGGATCTGAAGCGACTTTTTACTGGAGGTACATCTTAAATTTTATGTATAAATCATTATATCACCGAAAAAATTATATTCTCGTAAGTAGAAGATTTTATAAAAAATCTTCTTAAAGATTTTAGATGATATTCTTCTCTGAAATTAAGAATATATTCTTTATTTAAGAATATATTTTTAATTTAAGAATTATAGTCTTTTTCGATAGTGAGATATATGTGTTTTTCTATAGAGGCTTTTTATATTCTAATCAGTATATATTCTTATCAATATTACTACTTAGAGGATTTTCCTCTTAAAATAAGAAACTCTTCTTGGCGCCTATTTTAGTATAAAATATACTTAAAATAAGTGGGATATCCTCAAAAGAAGAATATAATTTTTTTTCGGTGTAGAAATATATTTTATTTGATGGCACTAAATAAAATTGTAAATGTTTTTATGAGATTATAAATATAATATTTAATACAATATAATATACAATATATAATATAATATTTAATCTCATAAAAACATTTACAATTTTATTTAGTGCCATCAAATAAAATATATTTCTATACACAAAAATGTTTTCGATAATTATTTGATCTTCGTCGAACAACATTTGCAGAGTGGATTTTGCAAACAAATCGGTGAATGTGGAGGTTCATTTTGTCGGTAACGACAGCACTTGGTTCGCCATCGGATTTTCTGATTACGGGGAACTAAAGCCGGCCGATTATTGCGTTTTGTGGTCTGATTGGCGTCAACAAATTCAGCTGCAAGTAAATAAACCTTTTTAAAAACGAATTACAACCAAAATTTGATGCTTTCGCCTTGTACCACATAAATACAATGCGCAAAAAAAAAACCTTACCCCGTTAAAATCTTCCAATTTTCAAAGTATCGACACATTTAGACATTTCTTTCGCGATAACTGACAGGATTCGTGGTCGGATATCGATGGGACGTTGCATCTGGACGATCAGCAGGATTGCAAGAACTTCGCATGGAAGAGACGCGGCAACGTGACGAAGTTTACGTTCGTTCGCAAATTCGACACCTGCGACGAACACGATTACATTATTGAGGTACAAAAAGACTTTGGTCAAAGAATTCTTCAACAATCACACAGTTATCATTAGACGTATTAAGATACACTCGAAACAGCTCGTTAATCTTGAAATACAAATAAAGACGACAGATGAGGAGAAAATTTTAATAAATTTCATTTTATTGTGAAAACATAAAATATTTAATTTATGTTTTCACGTTTTATTTAGCGATATAAAGATTTAAATTATATCCGAACATTTTTTTTGTGCACAGCGAGGTACCACGCATCTCGTGTGGCTTCGCGGACGCGGACCCCTGTCCTCCCTGGCCGGTCTCAAGATAACGGACGCGAAGACGTCGGGTATGTCTCGCACGGAGTTGCTCAGAGTGTCTCACAAAAAGCCCGTGTTTCCCGCGAACGCCTGGCAGCTCGATGTGCTCGCCCATCGGGTTCAAGTGCCCAAAAGGGAGACCACCTACTGGTGTCGCGTGCAGAAATTACCGTCGGCGTTACAGCGAAAGTGCGCGTTTCTCTCATCTTCTTCTCTTTTTCTCTCTTCTTCTTTTCTGTATGCAACAGATATAAAGTGAGAAACTTACATTGTATTCGGTTTCGCAGACATCACATTCTGCAATTCGGACCTTCCATTCAGACGGGCAACGAGCATCTCGTGCATCACATAGAAGTCTTTCACTGCGCCGGACCTCCGGAATCAGAAATGCCCATGTACGACGGGCCGTGCGACAGCGTCGATAGGCCTGAAAAAACACAGGTAATCTCTTCCCTTTTCCGGTGACGCGGAAGAAATGCCTAACGCATACCTCCTGGGGAAGGACCAGGGTTGTGTGAGGCTTGCATCCGCGAAAACTTGCGCTTCCACTCGATCTTTGAGGAACTAAAATTCGAACAGAGTTTCACACCGGTGATTTTTCACGTGTCCAGATCTGCAAAAAGGTGATGGCGGCGTGGGCGATGGGTGCCGACGCGTTTGTGTACCCGAAGGAAGCTGGACTGTCCATCGGCGGTCCTGAATTCAATCCGTACGTTATGCTGGAGGTGCATTACAACAATCCCGAGCTGCACCAGGGCGTCATCGACTCCTCCGGAATTCGCTTCGTTCTCACGGAGACTCTGAGGGAGTACGACGCGGGTGTGATCGAACTGGGTCTCGAGTACACGGACAAAATGGCGATTCCGCCGCGTCAGGTGAAGAAGACAAATTTATTTTTTTTGTTTTGGAAAATTCGTGTCGATTCGTGGCGAAGCTAATTGTTTTTTTTTTTTTTATTGTTTTTCCTCAGGAAGCCTTCATGCTGTCCGGTCACTGTATAACCGAGTGCACCGGAGTCGGATTGCCCCAGAACGGCATTCGCGTCTTCGCCTCGCAGCTGCACACGCATCTGACCGGCATCAAAGTTATCACTCGCCACGTGAGAGACGGCGAGGAGATAGCGTCGTTGAATTACGACAACCATTACTCCACTCATTTTCAAGAGATCAGACTGCTACCGAAACCGGTCACCATTCTGCCCGTACGTAATCACGTCGTTTTACAAATTTTATATAAATCAAAAGCAAAAATTAAATATCCGTATACAAAAACACATAATTAACTATATATAAAATCGATATGTTAAGTTAAGTTACTTTCGCAGGGAGATTCTCTGATAACTACGTGCACTTACAACACAATGAAGAGACACAACGTGACACTCGGCGGGTTTGCCATATCGGACGAAATGTGCGTCAATTACATTCATTACTACCCCAACGCGCGATTGGAGGTACGTTTCAGAGTTCGTCGTTTAATTATTTACATAGGAATTAATTAGAAAAATAGAATTTCTATTAAATGATTGAAAATTGACGAAATATTTTTACTTTTAGGTATGCAAAAGCGCCATAAGCGACGATGCCTTGCGAACGTACTTCCGTTACATGCGGGAATGGGAGAATCAAGGAACCAACTCGGAAAAGAGCATCTCGGCGAATTATAAGAGCATCGAGTGGACCAAAGTCCGAGTCGAAGCGCTTCATGATCTTTACGAAGCCGCGCCTTTGGGTTCGTAGATTAAAAAACGCGAACGCAACCGGTTCGAGAAACTTTTCTGATCAGATTTGACTCAATTTTAGTTTTCAATATCTTTGACAATTAGGTTTTTTCATTAAAAAGAGCGAATTAAATTAGTTTTTAATTACATTAACTCCGATTACTTTCACTCGGTTTTTTTTTTGACAAATATAAATCTTTTTCCAAGATCTTTAAAAAAATCTTTTGTGTTTATCAGGAATGCAATGTAACGGCTCGGACGGCTCTCGTTTGCCCGGCTTGTGGGACAATATCGCGGCGACACCCGTTAGATTGCCTCTGTCACCGCTGGCCCGAGATTGTCTGGAACCTTCGCTCCGGCGCGAAATATTAGATAATATGTAAGATGTTATCCGAGTCGTCGATTGATTGTTCCATTGTGTAAATACATCCCGGGAACAAACAAGTAATTAAAATTCCAGAGCATATTAACACGTTACGTAAATTGTCTTTCTCTCAAGTGCGGACGCGCAACGTCACGGTTGGCCGAAAATAAATCTTCGAAATAAAATTCAATAAAAAAAAAAAAAAAAAAACAAAACCCTCCAAAACNAAAACCCTCCAAAACTCCACAGTTGATGTAAAAGTTTATAAATCTTCAGTATATTTATGCACTTTTAAGTTTTTTCTTTTTTTTTTTTTTATCAAGTTTTTGGCAGTACATCGCGTCTCGCTGTGAGACAAGAGACAAAAAGTTTGCAACAAACGGTTACAGACTTTCTAACAAATGGTTCATTTTGCGTAGTAATAATAATAATAATAATAATAATGTCTTATGTGTGCGAACTCTAAATCTCTAAATATTGATAAATGATATTAATAATAATAATAATAATAATAATAACACAAGTGTAATAATCAAAGAAACTCGTTTTTACAGTTTGAGTCAATGTACAAAAAAAGGCGGACGTTTCCTTAACGCTACGACAATATCAAAATTAGTCTTAATACGTACTACGGTACTTTGTGTTTTGCGATATAATACACGGGTCACGAGGGGGGACGGGGGGAAAAAGGGTTAATACACGCATACAAACAAGCACAAACACGCACGCGGTTGCCTCCATACGCACGAGATACACAATAGTTGCCTACTTTTTTTTTCTCTCTCTTTCGGTCTTTCCTGAAACAATTTATTAATACTCTTCTCACAAGTTCACATTTCTACTGAACACTCTCGTCGGACTCTCCTTCTTCTTTTCATTTTTTTTTGTTTTTTTTTTTTAGATTTCAATTATTGCAAACATCGCAGGCGGCAAAATCAAATGGGACACTTCGCGTGTCTCGCGTTTTTTTTTTTTATTTATTTATTATTTTGTACTGCCAAATTCATGTTTCCTTTTCTCCCTCACTTTCCCTTTCTCTCGTTTATCGACTACAATCATACTTTTCTATCGTACAAAGCGTTCCGAACATCTTGCACTTAAAAAAAAAAAAATATTAATTAAATTAAAAAAAAAAAAACAAAAACCGGATGATCGTGAAAACTAAAAAAAAAAAGATATACAGATAGTTTTACATATGTATCTAGAAATGTATGTAATTTTTTTTATAAACAAATTTACTTTGTGCATTTCCAACTCGTTCTCTTGTGAAACATTGCACTTCTCTCTCTATCCGCGTAATTTTCGGAACACTGAGTGCGAGAAAGGACCTTTTTTTTTTTTTTTTTTGGCTCTTTGGCGTCTCATTAAGCTGCATTTTAGACGATCGTCTCAACAGAAATTAATAATAAGATCTTCACCAAAAGTACGGTCGAAAAATACCGTTTTTGACGGATTGAGGAGGACTTTTTGTTCGTGTAAAACGTCTTGTTGCATTGTGAAAATTCTGAGTTCTCTCGCAAATGGAATGGACGATTATAAAGTATATGGTACATCGCGTGAAAACCACATTGTGAGAAATGCCGTTCCCTGAATTTCTCAGAATCTCCAAGGAAGAACAAATTATTCTTTTTTTTTTTCTTTTTTACTTCCCGGATGTTGTGGCGCTTTTGCGAGATGCTGTTTTTTTTTTTTTTTTTCAAGTATACAAGAGTTATATCGTGTATATATAACTTGTAATAAGATGATAAAGTTGCACGTTGTGCAACGAATGTACAAAAAAGAGCTTGTATAAAAAGATTTAGATTCTCTGCTAGGAACACACGTCACGTGAAAAAGTTACTTATTTCCTAGAGCACACGCGGCCAGATTGCATTATCGAGTACATAAATTTCAGGCTTTTCGAATTTTAATTTCAATTTGTTTACATATATATTATAATATATATACACATACATATCACACACGCGTTTTATTTTTACTTCTTTTCAATTTGTAAAAAATTTATTTTTTTTTCTGAGAGAGAATCTAATATGAGAGAAAATCCTTCCTCTTTTTTTTTTCTTTTTTTAAGAAGTTTTTAAGATATTCTCTTTATAGCGCATAACGTTATAATAAATATAAAAATTCTCTTTTCGTCAACTTTAATTCACTTTTCCTTTGGTTCTATAATCTACGTTAAAAATTCTCTTTGGCCAATTTCGCACCTGAAATTTCTGTATCTCTTCACACGCATCTCATCTTGTCTTCGTTCTTCGCGGAAATCTCGTCGGTCGATTTGTTTGCGCGACAAACAGCCACGTCTTCGCGCACGGACAATACAGAGTAGAAAATATATTATGACTTCAAAAGTAAAAAGATATATGTATATATATATATTATCGTTATTACGTTTTATATATGTTTTCTATAAGAGTAGCTTCGCTATGTTGCTTTGCACGAATACAAAGGAAGTTCCAACCTTGTACGGAGGACTTTTTATTTATTTTTTTTTTTTATTATCAAAGCCGGTCTATTCGCGTAATATATTTTCAAGCTCAGCATTGCGAAAAGTTTATACGTCGCGTGAAAACTAATGTGTATTAGAAAAGAGAAATTGATTACCGTGCCAGTTCGTACGAATATACGAAAGAGATCGGATAGATAGGTCTGAAAGACGGACACATTAGCGACTAATTTCTCTCAAATTAATTAAAATCGTAATTGATCAACACAATTAAAAGTATCATTTGTTCAACATTTTAAAAATATTATGCGCTTCTCATCACTGTTTAAAAAAACTTCAGTTGCACAAAAAAAACGTTTTTAAAGGATTTGTGTATTTGTCTAGATTTGTCAACTGATAACGTAATACTGATAATAATTATTATCCGTTATGGCGATTGAGAAAATCTCATCGCATAAACGAATTTAAAAAAACAACTCAGGAAAAATAATATATATTTTTTTACTTACTTTGTTATTAAATCTATACGTTATTTAATCGAATTATCCTTCAGACACTACCATATTGTTTTTTTTGGAATTTGAGGGAGGAAGTTGCCGCGTTTTTGTTGCCGCTTGTCTACCGACTGCGAAATCGAGCATTAACGGCAACGTTAATCACATTCAGGAACAGGGGACTAGAGCGATTGATTGTTCTGTTGTTGCATGTGTAACTGCAGGAAGCAGTAGAGTATGCCGGCTTGGGCCATTACGTCGACAGTGCCGGCAGCGAGTGGATCGCGGCTTTTGGCGTCGCTGCGCGAGTTGCTGGTGCCCGGTCGCAGCAACGTAGGACCGAACACCGTGGCCAGGTTGTGCAGTGACATTTTGTTTTGTGCCTCGTGTTTGTTAACGCGTGCTAGATGCGCCAGCAGAAAATCGATCACCGCTTTGTTGACGGCGGGCAAACTCTCGTAAACACGGCGCAGAGAGGCACCTCGTGACAAATCGCCCGTCTGAAAGGCTTCCAGGAACGACGGATAGAGAGCGTCTGTAAACAACGCTTCTGGCATCTCACGCAAGTACAGCTTCAGCACGCCCGTCACCGAATGCACGTCCACCTTGGTACGCGTAAAAATGTCAGTAATGCAAAGAAACCTTTTTTTTTTTTTACTTTATAAATTAGTGATATAACAATTGTAAAAAGTGTTAGAAATGCAAGCACCTCTTTGAGAAGCTGTTCCGCTTCGTACGAATTGCTCTCGAACGATTTGCGCAGTTTCGCCACGTCAGACGCCGAACCGGAAACACGATACAAGCCTACCTCGCCGACGCCCCGTCTCTCTACCTCTCGCACACATGCCGTGATTATAAAAGGCACATCGCGTTTCTCTCGTCTGAAATGTTGAGCGATTGATTAGTGTTTTTCTTTTTTTTTTTTACTTTTTTTTCTATTGGCAATTCAAATAAAAATGCACGTACTTGCACACTTGTTGAATTTTGGCGCCGAATAAGCCCTGCGGTTTGGCCGAGGGTACTCGCCTCAGAGTGACTTCACTCGGAACAAATCGCAACGCCACGTCCAACGTTGCAGGTCCCAAGTTCAGAGATCTCTCCACTTGGTCGGATTGCAGCCAAGATCTGCTCAACCGTTGGATACACTTGCCTCGTAGTACTGAGCGCGTACCGCACTCTTCATATAGCAGAATCCTGACGTTCTGACTCCCTTCTAACTCAACCACAAAAGTTTCACCTGTAACAAACAAAAAATAAAAACTTTCTTAACCAATAATTATTGTAATAGAAAAAGTTCAAATATATAAAGCGAAGTTTATATTTTCTAAAAAAATTTAAATTAATATTAAAAATATACTTGTGCGGAAGAAACATCTTACCCCACAATGGAGCTTGACCTCTGACAACACGACTCCGCGCCCTCTTAAAATAGTGTCCATAGCTGTCGACTTCTACAATAATATAGAGATCGCCAACCCTGTCTAAGCCTGGCGGAGTAAGTCCGAGCAGTGTCAAATGAAGATCACCCAATAACAAGCTCTCATCGCGTCCCGATCTTAATAGGTAGCTGCCCATATCAGTTTGTAGATAAGTCCGACAAGCAGTAACCCAGGCTTGCAATTCGTACATTGTCAAAGGTAACTGTCCCGGAGGTTGTCCACCCTGTGATAAAATATTAACCTCGTTAACGTAAAGTTCCCGCATTCTTCAAAGACATTCATTTTCTTCAAGTTAAAAAAAAAAAAAATTATATTCTTGTATGTATAATTATATAATAGAATCTCTCTACCTGCTGTAACGCTTCCACCGCTTCCACCCATTGAGAACGCTCAAACTCACTGGAAAGAAAGAAGGTGTAGGAATTCTGTACGCGATTCTGCTGATTCTTGTGCGCGACACGCAGGACCAAGTTCGGCGAAGCTAATACCAGTTGGGCCTCAAGCTCGGCGAGCTTCTTACGATTCTTCTCCGAGCCTCTGCCACCCAATCGGATTCGTTTCTCCTCGTTCCTCTCCTCCCATAATATCTGATCGCGAACTGTACACGCTTGTGACCTGTGTGTTCCGAGATAACAATCTTCAAGTTTACTTAACCAGATCAAAACTTTTATTTTCTTTAATGATTTTGGCAGACTAACTTTTAATGACATAAACAACGATATAAACAACTATTTATTTACTATTTGACTTGTGATTTTGCTATTTGCTTGAATACACATATCAATGACTAATCAGATAACATCAATCATCGTACATCGAATAAGAATGTCATCAGATCGTAAGTGTGTCATTCCGGTGCTTAGTCATCGTTAATAATTGATACTGCGAAGTTGACAGGCTTGTAACCTTACCTTAAAGCTACCACATTGGCGGGGCTAGCCTCGCGCGGCTCTATACCATCTTCGGTGACAGCGGCTTCCGCTATCGGCACGTACCACTTCAACTCGAACGTGAACTTGTCCCTCCCGGATGCTTTATACTTCGCGCATGCGATCACGTCGTTAAAAAGAAATAGGTGTCGCAACTTTCTGTGACCGTCAGAGAGCTCGACCACGAACGAATTCTTCACCAATCTTCGTTGAGCTCTGTCGTGACTCTGTTGTGTTTAGAAGAAAACCGTTCAAGTAATTATTATTACATATCGCGTTGTATAAAATAAAAGAAACTATACGATTATGTAATCGTTGTGGAAAAATCGCGTTGCAAATCTTACCGGAAACATGGATTTCGTCTGAATGATATTGAATTCGTCTAAGAAGTTCCTGGTCATAGCCAGTGCTTCCGAGAGAGGCGCGTGATCCGCATGATTGACTGGCGTGTGTTTGAGAAGATCCTGAAACCAATGACAACGAGATAAATTATCAATGCTAAGTTAAAAGATAAGATTAAGTAGAAATTACGACGTAAACGGAACGTATTTTCAGAGAGTTAAGATTCGTAATAGCTCATTAATGCGATTTTATCGGATGTGGAAAACTATCTTTTTGTTTCTTTTCTGTGGGAAAACGAATTTGATACGTGTACGACGAGAATATGTACATCAGTCCTGTACTTACGTGTAAAACCAGAGCGTTCTTTTGTACTCGGGCAACTGGCTTGTGCAACAGATCCTCCAGCGACAAACCCGGACCCTTTGGAAAACCCCGGAGTCTTATGTCTCTAGTTATCTCTCCGAATTGAGTAGAATGGGCGGAACATCGCCGCACGGTATCGGTCGCGCGAGCATAATTGTGCAAAAACGCACCGTATAATCCTATATTACTGGCCATAATCTGTAAAAAAAAACCGATATATAAATGTTACAATTGTTACAAAATATATTTAACGACGATCTTCGTCGTAACAAACCTTAAATTGTTCTCCTATAGTGGTCTTGTTGTCCCACTTTTCCGCTTTCTTCCGCAGATCGTCCAGAAACGTCTGATGAAGAGCATGAAGTTCCGGAATCTTGTAAAACATCGTCCCAAATTCCTCTTCCGAAATGACCGGTTGAGACGTCGTCAAAGTTGCCCTAATAGCTTTCATATACTGCAACAAGAACAACAGTTGATCACACGTGTAAAAAAATTATCACCCGCAAAAATATATATATATTTTTAAGATAACTCACTTGTAACATCACAGTTAAACACTCTACATATACAGCCTCGCTCTCGACTACTGAATTTACAATACACTTGACCATCGACGTTCTGTCATCCTCGCGGTCTTTGCTCTTTTCTTGTCTGCGAGGCGTCGTCGGGGTCGGTGACTCCAAACTACCCTCGCTCAAACTCAACGGTTCGGCGTCACTGCTGCCGGTTTCGTTGTCCGTGCTGAGAGCCCGCAGCAAGATCGGCGGCGCCGGACTGGCACCTTCTTCGTCTTCGCTATCCATCGCTGCTCTGTGTCTAAAATAGTAAAATTAAAAATCCACGTAATATAATCTATTTTTTTCTACATTTTACTCATGTAAATCCAGCAACCAGTAACTTAATTAAAAAAAAAATGTATTTCATTTGAAACAAAGCGAGAAGAATGAAACAAACAACTTACTGTATAAAATAATCGATGTTGACATAATTACTCTGATTGCCCGGCGAGTCTGGCAATGAGGGTGGTCTTCGAACCGCGGCTTTGCTACCATTGCTGCTATTGACAGCGGGAACACGCGCGTCTATGTACACATATTCTCCTGTTTGATCCAAGGCCACCGAATCGTAATAAGGTTCTTCCTCGGACGCTTCCGCATCACCTTCCTCGCTGTCTTCGGTGCCTGCTTTTTCTATGTCTATTTCCATAAATGAAACAATAAATTTTTTTAATAAATTTCTATACCCACAAACTTCGCGACAGTTATGTAACAAAGAAATATATACCTTTCTCGTCTTCTTCCTTGAGAGATTCCTCGTTCTTGTCTTTCTTTGAGCTCCCGGTAACTTCGATTACCGTGACATAATTACTTGGCACATCCGGATCACTGTTTCTCCTAAGTTCAGGCACTTTCTCGGGACTTTTCGGTATCTCGCTCTTCGGCCTCTTGCTGGCCGTGCCGAGAGTTGAACTCAATTCCGACACGCACTTGTCTTGAAATTTGCTGATGTCCTCACGTTCCGTCAGGGTGGGAGCTGTCGGTTTGAGATTCTGATAATTTTGCGAGTTTGAAGAATCAACCAGATTGTTTTCCGACGACACTTGCGTGCCATCCTGTTGCAACTGCGATCCCGTTTGTTGCTGTTGTTGTTGAATGTCAGATGTGTTCGCGCTGCTTGCATTGGTGTTGTTTGCCAGCTGCTTGTGTCGCTCAACATCGGCGAGTAATCTTTCCAAATACTCGACGTAAAACTCTTCCTTTTCAAGTTCCTCTCTTAAAGCCGTTACCTGCAGAAACACAAACCCAAAGATTTTTTCTTTTGTCTCTCGAAATTTATTTATTTTTTTTTGTACAAATACAATGTCAGACTTAAAATTACTTTGATATTTTTACATTTTTAAATATCTGATTAAGATTTATGTGTTATTTCTTAAATTATGGGTTTATTTATTTGTGCAAAATTAAAATTTGCAGCCAAAAGTCTTTAAATTCTGTTTCTTTTTTTTTTTAAATAAAAAAGTACAGATGTACAAATACATAAAAACCCAGTTAGTACAAAGTGCTATGAACTTCCCTGATAATCTAAAATAAATACATTTTCCCGAATGTTGTGATAACAGAGGTGATAAACTCTCCGATGATTCACAAAGCGGTAGTCAAACAGGAAGTCTATTATGTTTATTGTTTCCTTTATCGTTTCGTTAAATTTACTTACGAAAACAACGTTTCTCGTTTAAAGCACGTTAAAAAGAGAATCATAATTTAGTAGATGGATTTAAATACATTAATATACTCTACTCTCTCTCTCTCTCTCTCTTTCTCGCTAGCAAGTTTCGAAGCAATTCGATGAGTCATCAAGCTAGTCAATGTGTGGCATTAATTGAATTACATGTGAAGGAAGTTTTTTTTTTTTTATAAGTAGAGAAATTAAACTTTCTTCCTGTGAATATCTTTTCCTTCTTCCTCAAATTAACATTCGACTCATGTTTTTTTCATAGAAATTCATTATCTGTTTAAACGTGCACACAAACACCGCGTGTGTATTGTATGTACGTGCGCACCCTCTTCTCTAAATACCTGGTATAAACATTGTAACACTTCGTGATACAGTCACAACCTAGTTATTGCGCAATACTCCGCATCCTTGTCTCGCTTATAATTCTCTATCGTCGGATCTACAATCAATATCAATTATCCACCGCTATCTTAAAAAAAAAAAAAAAACAATTGTGTGATTAATTTCTTCTAAAATGTAACAACAACTTTATTTAAAATTGACCGAGGAAAACTCGTTGCTCTTCGCTTGTTTGATGACATGAGTCATTAAGTGAAGTGTTAATTGTAGCATACGCGCGCACGTACAAACACACACACACACGCGCGCATAATCACGCCTACGTGTTACAAGAGACAATTAATCGGAAAATCCGATTGGAAAAAACTTTCGTCGCAAATATCGTCGAAGAGAAAAACAAACAACGCGCGAGTTGTGTGTTGTTGTCATCCGCGATTTACTTTTTTTGCTCTCTGCGTGCGCGGTAGCGTAATCGTCTGCCAACAAAACATCATCGTCCGCAGTAATATCTCGATTCGGGAAAATGTCAATGAAAATCAATCGCGCGCGGAGTCGGGAATAAAATTGTCATTCCGAACGGTCCATCTTTCTCGATGTGATGCACAAATCTTCCTTCCGAGAATAAGACCGCACCAACTCACCTTTTGCTTGTGCCTAACAAGGTTCGCGCGAACGTCCTCCTCCCAGGCGGCCGGCAAGGCGCTGTCCGGGAATCGCTGCACCCAGACACGCTGAAAGTCCCCGAACACGCTCATGCCAGCGAACGCGGACGCGCGGCGGGCAACACGGTACTCTCCTCGTCGGTGACTCCGCCTTCCCTGTCTTTCTCCAGGACCTAACTTCCACCATCAAACCCTATCCACCACTGCTACACCCAATGTGTCACTTTCACTTCACAGTGCCGTCGTGCGCATCGCACGGGGGCGCGGCACCGACGACGATGATGTCAAGTCTCGCGCACTCGACACACTTACTCGGCTACGTGACGAAACGTTCACCCGTGTGTTTCCGTCGTGTTGTTGTCCTTGCGCGGACAGGCAACGGCGTAGCCAGCCAGCCAAGCGTCGTCATACAACCGCTGTCATTTTGTCGACACAAGCAGAGAGAAGTCTGAGAGCGGCCAGGTCCATAAGAGAATGTGTAATCACTTTTCCGCCCCGTAAACTAGCGCATGTCCACGGGTGGTACACATTGGAACTACGCAGCCAGTCCACGAGCGACACGTCGGTGCGATATGTCCACAGCGTCCGGTTCTATTCTGTGCTATGTGCACGAGTTTAAATGGTCACTTTCTTTATGTAAAATTTCAATTGGCTAAACATTTACCATTTTATTTTAGCACAAAATGTTTACGGAGACTGAGTGACTAATAGAGTTAAAAAAAGAGACTGATTGTGAGAATGGTTACTAACGTTGCAATGTATATGTTATATACGTAAGATTTTATCGAATTGAAATAATTAAAGCCTGAATCGTTACGTGCACATATTTTTTAAATATTTGAACTTATTACTTACTTGCAAAAGTTTAATCATTAATGGTAACATTTTATAGACACAAAGATATTTAATAAAAATAAAATAAATATATACGTAATATATATTTATCAAAAAGATATATAAAGTTTATGTATTTGTATATAAACTTCTGTTATAAATTCATACAGTATGTGTGCCCGGAACTCTCAAACAAATTAAAATAATGGAAACGTTTTCAATATTATGTAATAATAACAGAATAATAAAACCCTTGGTGCTGAAAAACACATTGCAAACTAAATCTAATTTATTGTTCCTTTTTCTATTGTTTCTCAATATACAAAATATGATAATTACTTATACATTTTATTGTTACGCATGTATAATTTATAAGTCATATCGCATATACATATAATTACGCATATATAATTTATATAAGTTATATTGCATATATAATTTATAAATTTATATGCATCAAAATTGATTACTTACATTATTATCATAACTGTTTATTTTTACATGTACGTTGTATATACATACATCTATTAATCCTTAATAATAAATAGTATGGTTTATATACATACGTATATTTATAATAAATTTACAAATTATTGTTTAAAGATTGACAAATTATTGAAAGAATGTAAGAGAATTAAGCAAGAGAGAGAGAAATAGCAAGAGAATTGAGCGAATAAGGTGAGTTGCGCGTCCTCCGAGAGCTTCGGAAATTCACTGAAAGTATCAGGATCACATGTAGAGCGAAGAGGTAACGCGAGAGGTATCTGTGGGCGAGGCTACGCGTCCCCCCATCACCTCCTACGCGCCGTGAGTCGCGCGGTGATTGGCTGAGGCGCGAGCGCTCCATAATGGCCGACGCGCGTGCTCCGTAATGGCTGCCGCGCGCGGGGTGGGGTCAAGCGCGCTATAGACACGCCCAGGAGCTGGCGCGTATACCTACTCGCAAGACATACTTCCCTGATACCTTCGCTCGATTTCAGCTCGTTTTCTGCGTCCCATAGTTTCCAACGACCAAGACTATTACGCGTAAATCTTGTGCTCTCGTTCGCTTGATTATTTATTATCGTGTAAAATAAAATAAAGAGAGAAAGGCAGATAATAAATAAATAAAAAAATAAATAAATAAATATAAATAACGGACGAAATATTATGCAAGTCTTTTATTTTCAATACTTATCGAATATTGTGTCGAATTTTGTGTAGATTTTTATTGTACCAATATGTATAAAAATATTACATTGTTATTTTACAAAATTGATTTTCTTGGAAGTAGTCACGTATATTCACGTGTAATCACTCGGTTTTTTGATGTAAATTTTATATCTTACATTACATAAATTATCTACCTACTCTAATATAAATGTACCTATCAGCTTTACTTTTCTTGTATCTTACACGGAGCTACACTGAGAGCTTCGAGCACCGTATTCAACATATCAATTTGCATTTTTTTATCGCCGTCGGCGTCCAACACGCATCTACCGAGAGCTTTTCGAATGCTCTGAGAGAATCCGGCGCTACGTGCGATAAGCTTTCCTTTCTGATTGTTGCTGATCAGAGCCAGCAACATGCAACTAGCTAAATTAATCTCACACGACGATCCGGTCTTGAAGATGTCGTGTAGCAAATTTATAAAATCCACTGGAAAAAGAGTAGCACACAAAGATACGATAAATAGTTTTGTTGTTGGAAATCAGAAAAATTCAAAAGAAAAACATAACGACGGTTCATCATTACCCGAACTAAGAAATCGAGGTCGATTGGCTTTGTTGAACGTTAAATTGCGAAGTATCGATACGGCGAGAACTCTATTCACGCGCGAAGAGCATCTTGCCAGATGCAATAAAACATCCATAGCGTCAGTGGCCTAAAAGAATATGGATAAAAATGTTTTTTGAAGAAAAAAGTAACATATTTTTTATACCTGCACGTTGTTGCTTGTCCTTAATATTAATTCGCGTCGTTAATCTTACCTTTGGCACGCATAACTGTCCTTCCTCGTAATAGGTGAAGTCCATCACAAACTCGAGGCAATACATTTCCACCAACGGCCACGGTTTCAATCTTTTGGTCACACTGGGATGTATTTTTGTAAAAAACTGAAGAAGATTACTCTGGAATAAACAAATTAATTAAATTGTTGCTTGATCGAGTGAGTTTGTCAGACAAAAAGAACAAAAAATAAACGAACATATGTAAAAAAACGTTACCTTCGAAATGCAAACTCTGCACTCGTAAGCGCGCAAAACATTTCGCAGGATCTGGAAGGCGAAGAGCATCTTGTCGTTGTCGAAAAGTTGAATCGAAACGTTGACTTTTTCTATTTCTTTGGACGATATTTGTATAACTACGTGTATCAGCGAATACGTGGTCGGCGATTTTCTCAATCCAGTTCCCGGCAGTGTCGTCGTTAACGTCAAAGACTGCGCGACTATATCTTGACACGTCAACAAATTTGAATAAAAAAATTGCGTAACAAAGAGAAATTAAAAAAAAAAAAACAAAAAGATTCCGATTAATTTTGACACACATCTCAATATGACATATTACCATCTTCGGCAGGTAATCTCGCTGTGAACGACGCCAATAATTTTAAGGCGTTCGTTGATAT
Source organism: Pseudomyrmex gracilis (assembly GCF_002006095.1). Lineage (NCBI taxonomy): Eukaryota > Metazoa > Arthropoda > Insecta > Hymenoptera > Formicidae > Pseudomyrmex > Pseudomyrmex gracilis. The sequence continues at coordinate 175,837 of NW_018020762.1, forward strand.
CGTTTTGTTTAACGCTATCCAAGCCCACAATTTGTGCAAAATATCCGCCAAACCTTTCCTCGCCAGATCTATTTTAACAATCGCGCTTTTGTACATGAAGTTCAGCAGAAGCAAGAAAATACTGTTGGCATCGTTCAGCAAAGGATGACTCTGCGCAACGAAAAAGAGAAATGATACTTTATATCTGAAGCAAGTAAAATTGTGGCCAAAAAAACATTCAAGCGTCTTCCGAGAAAACTTCTGATTTTGCACCTTCTTCTCCGCGTGTTTCTTATAGATTTCGAACGGTTGAAGATTCAGTTGAACGTACAGTTCTTTCAGGATCATCAGTGCGGTTTCAGAAAGATCAACTTCTTCCAGCGCCGTTTGTTTAGCCGCCTTCGATACGTACAACAAATTAGTAAAAGCAGCCACGATGACGATCTTGTCTTCCGATTGTTTGCAGTTCTTCTTGGACGTCGCATAATTGTGAGCGACGAAAAGATTCATCAGGAGTTCGCACAATTCGCCGCCTATCGCAATCTTCCCAATCGGCGGATTGTCGTCGTCCGCGTGTGAATCTTCTTCTTCCTTATTGTTGTTAAAAAAATACAAAAGCAGTCTCGAAAAAAATTCAAACATTTTAAACTGACTTAAATTTATAAACAAAATACGCACGTTCGTGTTGATTCCCTTATTGTGTTTCTGAGAGTTTGAGATAGTAATTTTTATTATTTGACAAGATTAAGTCTCTTACGTTAATTTTCTTGGGAGAATCAAGCACCGCGCGCAAAGAGACCCCGTTTCTTTCCAGAGTAGAATTTTGAATGTCTTGAGCCAGTAGAAAGGACAAGCAATCGATAGCGCTCATTCTCAGATCTGTCGTGGAATCCTTTATCGCTACGCATATCGAATTCATAACGAGCATCGGGTTGCACAACTGCAGCGCAGTTTGAACAGCCTCGAAGTGCTGATCTTCCGTTAACGAGAGCGCGGCTATGAACTTGTAGATCTCCGTCCACAGTCTATTGCGTAGGTACATCAGGCGCGGTTCGTCGCATTCTAAGAAAATTAAACGCGAAGGATCATCAGGAAAGACACGCGGCGATACATCCATGGGGGGGGTAGTTCACTCGCAACACTTACGACACAAGTCGACGTTCAAGAAGCGAAACAAAACGTCGAGTAACTCCGGAGGAAAACGAACAACGATGGCGTACTCGTTACTGTGTATCAAACAGCTAGTAAAAACCGTACAAATACTAACGTACATTTCCAATACGTTGGAATAGTGACTTGAAGTTTTTCTGCTCTCAGCGTTCGTTTGATTCGCGAGCATGAGACACCTGATATAAAACGATATAAATAAAAACAAGATATTTTTGCGCACATACGTGAGAATAATGTACCTGAATAAAGACTTGTCGACGGAATGTTCGTAAATTTGTTGCACCACCTCGTGCTGTCCGATAGTGAATATTAAATTGTACAACAAACTGCAAACAGCCGTGACGAGCGAAGGCGTCGCTATTAACTCCATAGAACTGTCCATGTCTGTTACTTCCAAATCCAGAGACACTGAGCAGCAAGAAAACAATAAATTTTAAGTTGCATAAATTGTGTACAAATATGCTCGGTCTAAAGCACGTGAATGAATATACTGCATTTACAGATTTGTGATTCATCCTGACAGTTGTACAAACGCCATATGTTATGCGGCACCGGTACAATGTACTCGGATTGCATGTTGGTTTTGTCACCGTCCTGATATTCCGACTGTTCGGTATCTAACGTGGTCGCAGTATAGATATTGGAACACAGAGCGCTGATTTCGTCATAGGTGTTATGTTGCTCGATGTACGTCAAAATAGCTTGCGACTGCAAAGAATGTTCCTAAAAAAAAAAACATCTGGGAAATTATCTTCTCATCTTTTAAGCTCGCGCTTGAGAACCACAAGGACACAACAAATCATCTATTTACAAATTATTACACGCAAACAACACACGGTACGTGTTCACTATGCTTACACACTGAACAGTCAAGGAACTGCAGTTTTTCAACAAGTTGCAAAATGCTATACACGCGTGTTCTTTCACCAAACAGGCCTCCTCTCGATCGGTGACACACTGAAGCAACATATGACACAGATCACTCGGTGCCATCGCGATTAGATTGAGAAGTTGCGGTACAATGTGCATTATGTTCATCAAACCTGCCAGGAATTGCAAGACCGAAGCGCGAACCAGAGGATCCCTGCTTCGCAATAACATGGGCAACCACTTTAACGTGCGATCTTCCTCGCACCAAAATGCCGTCCACAACTGCAACGCAACATGTGGATATTGTGAAGAAGATCTGCTTGCGAAGAACGCGTCCTAAAAGTGACGGGAATACTCACGTGCTTGTTGAAACAGATTTGCATCTGATGTAACAAATGATTGAGACATATTATCGAGTTTCTCGTTATCGACAATCCCATAAAATTAAACTGACCGGCATTGTAGAAGGAGCTGATTAGTTCTAGGAGCGCGTTGCACAGGGATTCTAATAGATTCTTGTGATTTTCCCATTCGCACTGTCCGATCAGATACATCAGACACGACAACAACCAATCGAGATACGCTGTAAAAAAAACAAACAAAAACACTAATTCCAAAAACCTGGCGAAAATATAAAATGGCGTGGCTCGATAAAATTGTAGAAATTGCGCGCGATAAGAATGCAAGTCAAGTGACCTAACCGAGATTGTAGTAACGCTGATTTCCAAAAGACGTCGAAACAGCAAATTCCACGAACAATATCCAAGTGTTCTTAGGTTCGTCGTTAAATACTTGAATGCTCTCGATCGCCGCACACATGCGTACCAATCTAAGTACCGATTGGTAAACATTTCGACTGTTAACTTCCGAATTTGTAAACAGATCCGCCAACGATCCCGTCATATTTTTCAGGATCTTACTGATCCACAAACTTTTTCCTGAGAATGATTTAGAAAGATCGATTTTCATTGCAACACCCTGTAACTTCTCTCGTTTTGAGAAATTGAATGATATTTTTTTTCTTACTGTTTCTCATAACATTCAGATACAATTGTAAAAATATCAACAGATCCACAAATAAATCGCAGTCCTCCTTGATCGTGGGATACAGCGACAAAAATCGTTCGAACGTTTCCTCCCACGGTAGCGATCCGATATCTTCGTCCTTGTGTTGCAGTGCTTTGTAAAAATTTAAATACCTGAAAAAACAATTAAAAACATTTGAAGCCAAATAGTAAACCAATATTGCGCGCGCGCGTGACGTTTCAATTTCAACCGATATGTGACTGAAACAATAAAAAACATAAAAAACAATAAAAATTTACATTGTGAGATAATCAAGCGCGCACGTAACGTCGTTGTGTGTCTTTGACCTTTGAATATTGAAAAGCTGCTGCTGACAGCAATAAAAAGGAAAGCTATTTCGTAGAGAATAAAGGTCATGTTCGGTGGTCATTAATTTCTGCGAAATCTCATAGGTCCTTAAATCGTCCAACGTTTTCCACAATATCTTTACGCCGTAACAATTCCACGCCCAATATTGTCGGATAAAAGTTATGACTTCCGGATTGCTGGTGTGAAGCACTACAAAACAAATTGTAACAAAAATTGTTTATTTTACATCGCAGGGAAATATACGTTTGCAGACGCAATTACAAAACTACCGACGCGCCATATCGGATTGTCTGTGTTTACTGGTCTTCCAGTGATATGTGCATTCAAACGGCAGTTTCATTTTTGTCACGATAATGTGCGGTAACGATATATGTAACGCGACGCTGTTCTTCGTGTCTTCTTCGTGAACTCTTACGTCACCGCTAAAGAGAAGCATGCACAGCAGTTGCGCGCCGTCAATTTTCACACACTCGTTGTTGGGAAACAAAAACAGACCTGAGACACAAAACATTCTCGTATTATAATTTTTATATCGTTTCACGAAGATATAAAAATATTTTGACACATCAAATATCGACATTTTTAGAAGATTGTGTTAACTCAAAGTGCGCTTACTTCTTACAACATTTAACAGAACGTCAATATTGACCGACAACTCGTGTCGTACGGAATTGTTGAAAAATACGAGTTGCTTCAATATGTTGATGATTGGTATCACAGAATCCGGATAGTTTTCGCACTCCTTTTCTATCAAAGCTTTGTTAAAAATATCCAAGATCAATGGCAATCCGTTTTTACTAAGGAACAAGTTGTGCAACGAATGATCGGAAAGCATTACGCTAATCTGCACCAATTCGTTCTTTCGTATCTTTGGATCGACAATGTGGGACTCGCTCAACATTTCTAATACTATTAACAGATTGCTCCTCTGCAAAAAAAAAAAAAAAAATACATTTTTGTGAGTAATATCTAAAATCGCGCGTGTAAGCAAAATCTAAAGAAACGAGAGAAACAAAATTTCAATTGATTATGATTCTCTAAATATAAATAAATAAAAGAATTTTTAAAAATACATTATGTATAAACAAAATTATATATAACCTCATAATTTCCTTTTGCACGCTTAACGCTTAAAGTTTTGTACTCAAATATGCAAAGAGAACCGAGAGGCAAGCCGTGCAAGGATGACAGACGTGGCAATTTCTTGAGAGAATCCTTTTCCATTTGGAGAAGCCAGATCAGGCGATATATCGCTTCTTCTCGAATTTCGCCGCACGGCGAGTAAAGAAATCTCAAATTACCTTTTAACACCTGAAATTCAAAAGCTTTAGAAAAAAATAACTAAATAAAAAAACATATTAAATAGAAGATTTAATACCTCGATAAATGGCAACTGTATGTCATTGGACACGTCGGGGTCAAACATCTTTGTTATGCACTGCCCTAAAGGTGTGCGAGTATCAGCGTGGCACTGTAGAAGATGCAGCACAGGAATAAGAGTTTCTAAAACTTGCAACCATCTCTTTTCGCCCATTTGTATTTTTCCTTTTAATATAAACACTATTATATCGTTCGACATTTCCCGTATCTAAATGTCAAATAAAAAATAAATAACGTAAATCATATAAAACTTTTCGTGTAAATTAAATTTTGCACAAATACAATTTCTCGTATGAAAGAAATGTTTCTTACTCCGCTGTCCTCGCTTGTTAATCCGTGACAAATAATTTCCGCGAGAACGCTCGGTCTGAGTAAGAACGTCAAGCTTTCCGACGACAGTTTTTCACCGACGTATTCAACTCCCAAAATATTCTTAACGAGAGTGTAACACTCGACGTAAGTCGCGTGTTGAATATCTACGTCTCCGTGTGCCAATAAGCTAAGTATTAATTTTGTTCCTAATTCAGTTTCTTTGCCGGTTGAAAAACATTGAAAACTGCTTCGTAAAAATTTTACAGCTGTCTTAATGACAGTCAAGTTTTTGTGGTACGATAAACTCAATGTGGACTGGTATAATATTTTCAATGTTTCTAAGAAAGATTCGGCAGACGATTCCGTTAGTTCTTCCGATTTTTTCAATATAGTGATAGCCGCCACCATTGATCTCGTAACAGTTTTAACTTCGTCAAAAAGTTCTATCGACGCTACTTCTTCGTCGCCCCGAAATTCCTATAAATTAAAAAAATTGTAATCAGAAAATGACTGAGTGAAAAAAAAAATTTAACAGCCGATTTTCTTACGCGAGCGTATTCCAAAAGCAACGAGTGCAATGGTTGGTGCAACAGAGACATCGGTGCGTCCATGATAGCTCCTCTTATGGACACTTTCAGGGCATCCGGTATTACAATGTTTGCTAGCTCTAGCGGCACAATATTGCTCAACAATTTCATTATAGTAGTAGCGAGCTGTAAGTACGTTATCCTCAAGTGATCCGTAATACTGTAGCCTCGAAAATACTCCATCACTTCTCCCAACAGATTAAACAGTTCTTTCAAGTCGTTCTTTGTTCTCAACGCCGTGACGTCATTGCACAGCCAAATGTTGGGCATTACGCTAATAATTAACAATTGCACTAACTCGTGAGCCAAGTCAGTGATGTATCTAACGTCTCGTAGAGGAAAATTCGTATCAACTGGTATGCTTAACTGAGCGAGAACGTATTTCAGAGTCTCTATACAATAAACCGGTAAAAACATTTGCTGCAGTTGCAAAAGCGAATCGTCAACCACAGTTTCGCTAGTACTCTGACTCCTATTGCTTGTTCCCTTAAAATAATTAGCTACGATAATACAAATATAAGAATACAGAAATTGATAACAATAGAGATTAAACTTACTGTCGACTGATACACTTGGTAATTAGCCTCGGGCCCATTGCTATCCGGGCCATCTTCAGCTTCCAAAGATACGAAAGCATTATCATTCAGCAACTACATAAACAAATATTTTCAAGAAAGATCAAATTGAAATAATTAAACGTTAAAGTCAAAAACTTCTTACTGCCAATTATTTTGCTTACTTTTTGCTTTTTATTTGCCACACAGGGTTCACAATAATAATAAATGCGAAATCTTAAGGATCGAGTAAGTTTACGCAAAGTCTTCAATACAGTTGGAACTACAGACTGGATGTTAGCTTCGAGCATACTGTTTGTTCTCAGAATATTGTGAAATATTGTAATTATTGTTGGTCGTTGGAGAAAGACCTCCGCTGGAAAGTCTTGCATCATAACATCCATTATAAATTGACATGTGTTCAAGATGGTCTTAGTATCGTTGCTTTTATTAAGCTCTTGCTCGGTTGCGGTAAGCACTGCTATATCTGTTGTAACTAGCGGTTGCCATGGCAATACCAACCATTTAATACCACCTACTGGCGATTCCGAAACTTGTCTGCCACTTTCGAGCTTTGATTCTGATGATGTTTCATTCGTTTGGGTTGTGCTACACATACAATTCAAAATTGCTCAAGTAAGAAAAAAAATAACTTATACAAACATAACTCATGCGATGATTATTTGTTATTGCACATTTAATAGCGTACAATAACAGGTCTCTCTTTAGCATTTAGTATTTCAGTGTTACTTTACTTACTTCAAGATAAATGCAGAATTAAAGGTATTAGAGGAACTTTTAGAATTTTCATTTCCCGAAGATTCCACGCTATAAATCTCATGGTTTGCGAATTTTTGTGATTTATATTTATTAACTGTGTTTCTAGTAGATCCCTGCAACATGTATAATACTTTGTTTTTCTGAATATTCATAATAATAATAATCAATATCAGTGAACTGTAATCAGACAATATCACATCTCGCTACATGTATAAATTTGTTATTCTATATGTTTTATTTTCTTACTCCTAGTTGAAGTAAAGCTTGTTCAATTTCATCCAATATTTCGTGAAATTCCGGCGACAACTTTCTTCTTAAATTATCAAGTTCATTTTGAAACTTTGACTTGCCAAACGCATATACATAGCCACTGGGATCAGCCTTAAAATGAAGATTGCACGTTAATCACAATACAGCAAATTAAACAAATAAGAAAAACTATTCTAAAAAACTATCTCAACAATGTTGTTTAAAAACTAATTTAAATAGTAACGCCCTAATTAAAGAAAGACATGTGACAGGTCTCGCTCTCTCTAACCAGATGTACTATTTTTAAATAGTTTTTAATATATTTACTTTTACCAGACGCTGCAACAAGTTTAGCACTTTCTCCGGGTGCGGACAGGTGTTAAATGTAAACCAATTGAACAGTCCCTGAATAATCTCATTTTTTATAGCGTCGCACTCGCACACAAAACCGAGATCGTACTTGGTAATAATATTGAGCAAAGCTCGCACTCGTATCTCAACAATACTGTGACCTGTATAAAATCAATGCGTTATTCTCAGAGTTCGGCTCGATAGATTATAGATAAATACGCCACTCGTGTTGTTTACCTAATTTTTTCACGTGAACGGGAGTTATTCCAAAACCCAACATTGTAAACAAACGCAATGATTCATGTGGGGGTTCGTAAGTTTATCAACATTCCTTCCTCTTCGCCCGAACTTTGATCGGTGAAAAATTCGCGTCAAAACGCATTCAGTTTTACATATGTTACGGTACTTTGACCACCGTTCGTCGCGCAGTTTGTTTGACAGTTTTGACATACGATTCCGTGAACTTTCAAAACACCGCGAAGGCGACAATTCTGGCGGCAAGCGAATAAAGGTTTGGTTTGGTGCGCTTGTGGCTCTTGGACCTATAACGATTAGTCCATACGCCAGGCAAGTGAACAAATTTTCCTCAAACCCAAGATCAACAAAACGCGAGAGATACGCTTCTGTTTCTCCGGAGAGAAGACTCCGTTCCGATTGGACTAGGCGAGGACAAAGGCTTGTTTTCACGAGCCAATCGCGCGGTCCTCGCTCTCGTATCTCGAGATTTTACGAGAGCCAATCACGTGATACGACGGAAAACTCCGAACCCGAGGTGGTAAGAGAAAGTTGCGTTAGATGGCGCCTCTGTTACTGTCGCCTATGTTCAGCGCGGTGGGCGCCAAGTCGTTTCGATCAAATATTAACAGTGCGCAAATCCGGGGAAAATGTAATTACGGTGTTTAATTAAAACATTCGCGGTAATATGCTAAACGGACGTGTGGAATCCGATACTTTGGACCGAGCACGGTCGCCGATGATGGGAGAAAGGACGAAGTCGGCCGACTCTCTCAGCGATATCGACGACGAGAAACAAAAAAAGTTGGTTTTCTTCAAAGTCCCATTTAATTCATCTTACGAAATTACAAGGATAAGTTGAAGCATATGTTCGTCGCTAACAAGGTACGTGTAGGTAGTAGTATTACAATCGTTCGAATTTTTTTTACGACACTGAATTACATAAATTTGTATATGTACACATCATTTAACTGCATATAAACATACAAAAAGAGTTACGAGATTTGCTAATCGATTGGCTCGATCAGAGCCGAAATTAACAACGCGATCTAAGTGTCGTTCGGGATTCGGCATCTTTCGGATATTGCAGTTTTTTTTTTCTTTTTTTTTTACGTCAAGTGTTTACATAGTGCAGCTCGAAGAGTCTCCTCAAGTGATAGAGAAATCTTGTCATCCCGTGAGACTCGGTGAGAAAAAACATAGAGTATGTCGTAAAACGAAAAAAAAAAAAATGAAGAAGGTGTAAAAAGTGTATATATATATGTATATGTAATTTCCAAAAATATATTTGTACAAAATGATTTTTTTTCCGTCAAATATCGTCTTTTGTTTTCGCGCGCGACGAAGTTGAAGCGAAAAGAAATGACTTTCAGAAAATTTTGTTGATATAAATCACTAAAAAAAAAAAAAACAACACGCGAGCGAGAAATATATTGCGGCAACGATTTGCGGGAACAATAATATAATTATTAACGTTAACATCGCGGGTTTCGCTTACGGGATGACCGATAAAATAAAGCGCCCGAATAAAAAATTGCGTTCCGATACAAATATATATATATGTATACAAATTATATGTACGATCCGAAAGTATCTTCCCACGCGCTAATGATACGATATTAACGAAACGTTATATAGCGCGTTTGTGCTTGCAATTCGGTTCGTGTTTTGCTTGGTTCGTTTACAGCCGGCTGCCATAAAAAACGTGATTTATGACGCTTTGTGTAAGTATGTGTGTGTGTGTGTGTGTGTGTGACGGCGAGGGTGGTTGGAAATAAGCCATCAATGAAATGATCGTGCAACGGAGAGGAGCGCGCGCGTCGCTCGCGCTTTTTTCTCACGCAATTACGTAATTATATAGCCGGTATTCACGGTCGAGTCTTATGTTTGCGGGGGGTAGGGTCTTAAGTTCGTCTTCGGACGCTCTGTAGCCAGTAAAAAAAAAAAAAAAAAGAACGCACTTCATCTCACGACGAACCAAGAGCCGATTTCAAGAGCCGACTGTAAATGTCGCTATATATTTATGTGTATATATATATAATAAAACATTATATACAGGGTGTCTTCAACTCACTGCGGAAGATGTCTCAATAACTTGGAACGTTCCAGAGAATTTGTCGTTAAATATTTTCCGGCAGGAAGGTAGGTAAAGTATTTTGGAATATATATATCTTGTATATTGTATACACATATCTACATAATCGCGCAGAAAAAAAAAAAAAACGCGATGCGACACCTAAAATTCGTTATTAATCGCATAACTACGCGGAGAGAAAGAGAGAGAGAGAGAGAGAATTGCTCTTACACTCTAGCTAATACACAGATCGATTTTCACACACAGAATAATAACAAGCGAAGCTCGATCACACTCTTGTAAAATCCGGCGCTCACACTGTATTCTTTTAGTGATGCACGTCTGCATCAATGAAGTTACATCAGAGAGAAATCGATAGCATCTTTTTTTTTTTTTTCGGACGCGACGTATACAATTTATATCTCGATGTTTATTTCTCTCACTCTCGATTCGACAGAGCTCTCTCCCCCTTTTGTTTTTTTTTTTTTTGTTTTCCTCTTCTCTATTTCACTTTCGTTTCCCGTCAGGGATTAATCTCCGAATAAACAATATTTTTTTCGCAAAACTCATCCCGATGGAACGCCGTGATCACATACTGTTTACCAAAGAGCATTTACCGATCGCATCATCCCAGCCCCATTCACGCACAGAAAGAAAGAGAGAGAGAGAGAGAGCTCGGCCACGTTCGTGATATTATGGTCAGAGTTTTTATTACGCATATTAGAATTATTGCTTTTCGTTACCACTCGATTAAATGCACATGCGACGACTTCGGTTCGCGCGTGAGAAAAAAAAACGCGATTCGCAAATATATAAACTTTGTTCTTTCTTCTTCTTCGTTCCGAAGTTTCCTCTCGCATTTGATCTACAAATTGCGCGTCAAATACACACATGATGTAATTCTATATATATAAACGTTTATATCATATTAAAAACCTATTTTAATCTCCATCTTTGTAGCAAACTTCGCAAATCCAATAGAAACGCAAATCAATTATCGATGCGCAAAATTGCGATGTCGCAACACAGTTTGGTGCAACAAGAGTCCTAAATATATTTATTCGTTTACACATTTTTATTTCATCGTGCAAGACCAAAGCTCTGATCAGACTTTATCGCACGCACGATTTTTTGCGTTTCACTGCGGATTTTCTGCGGGTTGAATTTTGCGACGGGTTTTTTTTTGGTTTTTTTTTGGTGTGTTCGTTTTTTTCTTAATTACTTATTACTTTCGCAATAACACTCGTGTAGCGGCAGATCGACGCGCTGTAACATCTAAGATCTATTTTCCGGACGGGTCTTACGAGTCTTAATAGTCTTGCACGTTTTTTTTTTTTTTTTCAGTTGTTAATAAAATTCGCGCCTCAACAGAGCACCAATGACTTTCGGAAAATCCGCGATTTCACAATATACGCGTACATGTACGAGATTCGTAAAACTTCTCATCTATTATTTAACAAAACTTTGTTTTTTCAATTAAGTTTCTAATTAATAAAATATAATTTTGTGTGTGTGTGTGAGTGCTTTTTGTTTTCCGAGCGAAACAACTTTAATAATAACCACGCTTATCGCGAATGAGATTAAATGTCGAAAGTAATGAGCCCAGGCGTGAAACCATCGACCGTGATTAGTCGAGAAAATGGACGTGAAAAGTAGTTTCGTTCCGACGACACGGATTTTAATAACGCGCCCGTTCACGGATTTACAATATATATAAACGTGCATAGGAACGCGATAAAAGCGTGCGTATTATGTGTGGTTTTAAAGCTACGAGCTCTCTTTGATCTCCTTTTAACCCCTTCCCGACGACGACGACGACGACGACGACGACAACGAACGGTGTTTTTTTTTTTTTTTATATATATATATAAAGTATCGCGGCCCTCGGTATACGACGAAACTCTCGGAGATCTCTGATATATATATAAAAAGCAATGTAAAGATAAAAATTATGTAAATTACAACAATCTTCTCATCTACATCTACACGTTATTTATAGCCTATACACGCGCATAACATGACATTATTATAAATATTCTACAATAAAATCGTTCTCTCTATCAAATATACACGTAACGGTACACACACGGGTAAATTTTGTCACGTAATCGTTGCCCACAAGAGGTTATGCAATTTTTTTTTTTTTTTTTTTTTATTTAATAGAACTACGCGCACATACGCATTTAAAAAAAAATGCGCACGTACTCTTACGCACATATATACTATACTTTATTTCTTGGAGTATCTTTTTAGCGTAATCGCATATCGCTCGCAATGAATTTTTATTACATACACATCTACTAGTTTATATTTGAGCTATCGCGCGATGATCCTAGAAAAGACAATTTTTTCCGCATACCGAGTCTCGCGAAACTGTCGTCGCGTTGAATTTTTTGTTTTTAGAAAATTATTACCACACACGTGACGACATCACGTTTCGAAAGCGCGTTTCCCGTTTGTTGAAAAAACGTGCGTAAATTTCCGGATCCGACGATATAATGTCACAGAATTGAGCAGAAGAAGGGGTTAACAACAATCAGATGATTTGTGAGCGTTGTGTGCGAAATTTCGACTCCGATACATCGAGAAGCAAATTCGATTGTAGCGTGTTTTTCTGCATATACATATACACGCAATCTCTCGTTCCCTCGATACAAATACAGAGAAATCCATAATGCAATATCTTCATTTTGATATTTCTATTAAAATAATATAAATTATCGAGCGAGAATTCCCGATATAAAATGATATTAAATATTCACATGTGCAAATGCGTTTTGAACACATAAAATTACATATTTTGCGATTTAACGTACAAAAGACAGGTTCGTTAATTTCTGCATTCACATTTGTTTCTTTATTAATCTTCTCTTTCTCGTAGATATTAATATATTCAAAATTTTTTTTGCACTAATTTTCCTATCAGTTCCACGTTTCTCTTTCTGTCTCTCTCTCTCTCTTTCTCTCTCGCAACAAAGACAAATTTAATAAATTGAATTTGCATCGCCACTCGATGTAACGGAGGAAGTGAAATGTCGCGGCGTTTATTATAATTGCACGAAGCAAGACCGGTGCTTCACAATCGCGCATAGACGTAACAAAAGGCTAGAAAATCGACTTTGCGAATCGTATATGCAGTTAAACAATTGGACCGAGTATTACAACGTATTAGGGAATTAATTAGTTAGATATACGCCTCACGTCTAAAGAGCGGGGGGCGTACCGGTTTTATTTAAAAGGTACAAGAGAGTGAGAAGCGACACGAGAATATTCGTTTATTCTTTAAAGTGTCCCTATATCTTAAGATATACGAGGAAAGAGAGGAAAGAGGAAAATGGTGCGCGTGTGTTAGGATTATATCACGACGGAAAAACACATATACACGATATATATATCACTATTACAAAAAAGAAAATAATAATAATAAATATTGTTGAAACGTTAATTACAACTGGGCGCGAGTGACAAGTGTGAGAAAACATCGAGTGTCACTTCGTCCGTTTGAGTTCGTTTTTTTTTATTTTCCTTTTTTTTTTAACAATTTACCGTAGACATCAATAATGATAATAATCTTTTTTTTTTTTTTTGTTGAAAGTTTATGGTTTCGTGTGTGAGAACGGTCATGTGTGTGTGTACATGTGTGTGTGTGTGTGTGTGTGCGTGAATCAAGATGTGTTTTCGATCTAGAGCGAAATCGACGAGAGGAAAAGGGAGGGTAATTAGCTTTCCGAATGCAAATGAATTAAACTGAGGATTTCTTCGGCGTGAAATTAACACGTGTACAATACACACAAAATATGTACGCAATATTGAATGATAAATCTCTACGAATTTATCTCCAACGATAAATTGTTATTTTATAAAAAATTTAATCGTGGAAGCGCGGAGTCGTGCTTAATTAATGGTCGCCGTTGTACAACAATTAAAATTTAACAGGATAAATCATTTGATTTTGTATATACACATGTATATATGTTCGATTTGTATACACGTGTATGAACAACAATATAACTTTGCGCGACAAACATTGTAACATGAGTAATATTTTTCAAAGTTGCTCGCTGATATATGTCACTTAGATAACTGCAAGTTATCGGAACGAATAAAACAAAAAATCATCATCACACATACATACGTAGATTTTATGTATTACAGAAATCAGAAGATTCAACAAAAAAAAAAAAAAAGAAAAAACGGTATCGATGATCGCTAAACGGTACATAATACATACGTGACTACAATTACTATCTACGCTTTTTTAAAATACTGCCTTCGGTTTCGATCGACTCCTATCGTTGGAAATCGATGGAATAACTTTGTTCGCACTTATATTATACGTTCCACTTCGGCGTGAAACGAATTCGGGACGAATAAATCGTCCAGGTTCTCTCTCTCGTGTATATAACTCTTCTCTACATGTAATTGTTTTATTAAAACTTACGCGCTAAACTTGTGTATACATGTACTTGTGTACACATATATGTATATATATATATGTGTGTGTGTATATAGATATTGTATGTATACATACAATATATGTCTCAATTCATATATATATATATATATTATATATATATATATATTCATATATATACATACATATAATTTATATGTATTTATATATATAAGATACGGTAAATGCATAATAAATTAATTGTTAATATCGTTATTAAACCTATACATCCTTACGATGCACCGTTAATAACTAGTGATATGTACTCGTTTTGAACTATAGCGTTAGTTTGATGCGATTCTGAGGTGGTGGTTGCGCGGTGGGATCGCCTTTAAAAGATCGAGAAACGATCGGGAAACTCGCGTACGTAACAAATTACGGAAAAAAAAAATCAAAATTATTAAATTATTATTTAATTACCGAACAATTGCAACGCAAGTGCAAAGTACAAAGCTCTGTTATTTGCTTTGCTTTATATGTGTGAGTATTGGAAAATTGTATGTTTTACGGTACGTGTAAAATAATCAGATTCCGCATTTTCGACCGGACCCGCCGGCTCTTTCTTGCTCTGTCCCCCCCTTTCCATTTTCAATCCCGTTCCGCGCGCGTGCAAATTTCGCGCTGTATAGCCACTTGGCGTCGCGCCGTTTCCGTGTTTTATCAAATCAACTCCCGGCCGATTAGGCGAGCGATTTTTACCGGGTCACCGCACAAAAGGCTTTTGTATTCCACCGGAGGCTACTCTCCCGGGGAAAACGCGGCTGCGCCAGACGGGCATGGCCCGCGAAATGGCCTGGTCTTGTCCCAGTCGACGTTTCCTCTTCTCCTGTGGCTGTTTTTTTCCTCTTCCCCATCCTCCGGAATGACCCGACCTTTTTTGTCATGTGCACGAGCGCGACCCACAGCGACCGATATTTCCGCGTGTATTAATTCACGCTTTTCAACGAAGAACTGCTTTTCACGGAGAACGGTCTTGTCGCGACAATATACTCTTTCTGCTTTTTTTTTTCCTCTTTCTGTTTTTTTTTTGTTTTTTTTTGTACGTTACATCCAGCGCGATTTTTCTGTCCGCGCGTTTTAATTTTAAATGCGAAAAAGCTCCGAAAATACTCCAAACGGGATTCTTTTTATCCCCGCTGAATGATCCCCGATAGATTGAAAACTATTCATCGCCGAATGAATATGAAAAGCGCGGCTATCGCGCGGTATTACGGTCTGTACCCTACACGTGTTCCACGTACGCACAGCATCCGGTTTACGAGGTTGTTTCGCGTTGTCGCGCATTCGTGCGGGGCTTGTGTGATCAAACGTTTTGAAAATTTCAGCCGCTGGCTACTCTCGTGTACCAATACGGATAATCGTATTTTCTCCCCCCCTTCTAAAAAAAACAACTTGCATGCGATGAGACCATCTCGCCGTGTGCGTGTGTGTATGTTTTTTGTAATTCAACGCGATCGCTTCTCGATCATGTTGTTCTCCCACTCTGCGCGCGCACCTCATTTTTTTGTGATATAATTTTTTTTTTTTTCGCTTAATCCGGCGCACGTGTCGACAAACGACATCGCGTCATACCGTACAGGCAATTGTTGATATGTATCGTTTTTTTTTGTTTTTTTTTTATTTTCAGCGTGGCTTATTGCTTAAACGTAACAGCTACGACTTCATTTTAGTTCTAGTACCTTAAATCTAGGTTTTTTCTTCTTTTTTTTTCTTTTTACGCCTGCACCAGCGGCGCGCAAACCTCGCTTTTGTAAAGTATCTCGGAATAAATATCTCAGAAATCACACACGCAATCGATCTAGAAAGAAACTACAGAGAGTTTCAAACAAAAGCGAGCGGGATGAAACAAAAGAGAGAGAGACAAAATCCTCGAGTGTGTTTTTCGTAGTATTCGATTTTATCTTTCTTAACAATTATATTTCGAAAAAGAAAAAGGATGCTGGCCCCAGTTATATCGCGCTAAGCAGTTCGACTGATTTATATGAACTAATCTCGTTTCTTATATTCTCGCGCTTCTCGAATTTCACTGTTTATAAAAATAGATAATTGCACAGTGACGTGGTGTGTGGCAGGATATATAGTAAAACTGAATCCTGTAAAACAAAAAACAAAAAAAAAAAAAAAAAATATCACACGCGCGTGTACACATTAAGTTGCAACCATATCCGAGAGAGAGAGAGAGAGAGAGAGAGAAGATAATTCTCTTCTATATATAAAATAACATCCTCTGAAATTTTTCATATATTTTGTATATGTTTTCTGTGTCAAGTAAAGATGAAAAGTGTGACTGTTTTTATTTTTTTTTTTGTTTTTGTTTTTTTTTTTTATAGAACATCGTCTCTCTTAACTTAACTCTATTTATACATTTCAGAAACAATAACAATTATTAGTCGTGGTCTACACCGCGAGTTGCATCGCGCATCAGTTTGTGCACCTCTGATATGTATTTGTTTTTTTTTTTTTTTTTGGTTTTTGACATTCTCCCCTCTCGCGCACAAAAACAGAATATCAGATACTTTATCATCCGGACGAGAATACGTTGAAAGAGATATAATTCGGCGCGCGCCGAAAGAAAAACCCCCTTCCGTTCCTGTTGTCGTTTCGATAAAATATCCGATATCCCGACGACGATCGCCGATCGCGCTCGCCACGTTGTTTCGCGATACGAAAAACGGAATCGTATGCAAGCGCGCGCGCACACACACGCACACACACACACATTATTCTCCCGCCCATTTGTTTTTGATCGAGGAAATTTCCTCGGAGGATCACTCGCGGGATATGCGTGGTTCTCGAACCCCATCGCGGATGCAGATAACTGCAGAGTCTATACATTACGTACGAAGAAAAATAACGATCGCGCGTTTGTGAAATATCGAGACTTCGATAACATTCGAATTGTAAGCGCGACTGGAAAAACAAAATATAATTTTAACGTTTTCGCATACATGTATATTAAAGTTTACAAGAAACATCTTTTATCGCCGAAAACGCTCTTTGCTACGCGAAAACGCGACTTGTAGACTTTTAATTGTGACCGAACTTAAATCCGCGTATATATATAAATTTGAAATTAATATCTCTCAGGCTTGATTTAACTTACGGTCTTAATTAAGACAGAATGATATTCGTGACTTGCGAGAGCTTAAAAACATAAAGTTCTCTCTTCTGAGAATGTGTGTGCGGTCAAAATTAATTAAATGTACGAAGCACGGCTGCCGAATATGGGGTCGGAAAAGTAAAGTTGTATGTGTATATATATATATATATATTGTATATATGTATATATATACGTAGGACACAGAAAGCTGAAAATTGGAAGAAAAGTCGGAACGTATGTCTGTGAGAGACTCATCGAGCGACTCTTGCGCCCCGGGGCAACGCGACGCGCCGACTTCGTCTTTTAAATAAATCAGCGCTCTTCCCCCGGGGGTGCGCGATAGAGACGGCGAAGATGAAGAGGGAAAGAAAAAGGATGAGTACACGAACACAGAGAAAGAGAGAATGGGACGGAGACTTGCTCTCTCTCGTCGAGATATCCCGCGGTGGTGGAGAGTCTACTTCGCCGTTGACTCGCGAAAGCCGATAAGAAGTAAACGAAAAGCAAGCGCGAGTTTGCAGCACGCCCGTTGTGTTGTATACATTGTATCCCTTAAATCCACCACACACCTTACCTCCATTCATGGATCACACACACGTTTTTTTTCCCCAGCGAATTTTCTTTCCGTTCCGAGAGACTCGCGCAACCCGCGAATGTATCTTTTGTACTCTTTTCGCCTCCCCAAACCGCGCGTCTACTACTACTAACTTTTTCATATCGTGTTATCGCGAGTGTGTTTTCGAGATTTGGTTATACTAAATTCCAACCCCCTCGTCGTGCCATCGTCGAGAGGGAGTTTATCGAAAAAAAGAGTACTGTACTTATCGATTCAATTTATCAACCGTCCCAGATTAATAATTACTTTTACATTGTGTGTGTGTGTGTGAATTATTGTTTTTAAATTTAAATGTTCACACAATATGAGAGAAATGCGGCGCCACTTTTGTAAAATTTATATTTTTGGTAATTCAATTTGAATAAATTCAATTTGATCTTCGAAATTTACCGTGTCGGAAACGGTTTCTTTATGCGCGATTTCGCCGAAAATTATCATACACATTCGATAACGAGATTTGCGCGCGAAGCGATCGTGGCGAGCGCAAAGGCAAAAACGACTCGTGTGACCGTGATTTCGACGATCCCCCGCATACAGATCGAACGATCCGAGGATTCGATATAATTCGAGATTCAATGATCTGAGAATCCCGTTCGAAACGCAAAATTCGAACGGATTTCCTTGGGATCGTTGAGCGTTTTTCTTAAGTCTATGATACCTCTTATCACCTATGATATGTTATTTTTTTTTCTTTTTTTTTTGTTTTAACGACTAGGTTAGACGAGCACGCGAGAGCGCATCTCAAAAAAGGAAACGCTCCGCGTGCATCGCCTCCAGTTTTTTTACTCGTTAATGTTTCTTTGGTTTCTCTCGTTGCGCCCCTCCTCCCCCCACCTAGAATCTCTACCGTTTTTTTTCACCCCCTCATGTGATAGATTTTGAGAGGCGGTTGTGTGCGTCAATTTTCTCTAGATTGTTGCAAAAACATTGGACTTTACTTCGCAACTTTATCTCTTTAGAAAACTTTACATTATCAGAAACTCGATATAGATTCGCCATCTCCGATAACAACTTCGCAGTGTATTTTTCTTTCCGGAGATGTAAAGTTTCCGCGAGATACGTGTATCTCGAAAGTTTGTTATACTTGCTCGAAACGACGAGTTTTATGTAATTACAAGTGTTTGTACAGAAAATATAGATAAGAGAGCTTTCTCTTTCTCTGTGCTTCTCGCTCTCTCTTTGCAAAAAAAAAAAAAAAAACAAACAAACTTGTGTACGCACTTGTGTTGCTTATAGAAAGCAATTTTCCTGAAGATACCACAGTGTATGTTTCGACGACAATTACAAAGGTCAACGAAACAACCGAGGGAGAAATGGGAGGGGTGAGAAACGATCGTTCGAGCAAAAGCGATCGATGAAGAGACACGAGCCGAAGACAAACGAAGATCGAGTGACTCTTATCGATTATTCAACGAGGTTGCGAGGATACATACAGCTCGGCTATTTCCCCGTATTTCGCGCTCGATGTGTAAAGACCATTCTCGCGTCGTGTTCACATCGACAGACTGATTGATTTCATTTATACTTATATATGTACGTGCGAGTTCTCGTACGTGGGTTTTCCAAGGGAAAAAAAAAAACAGCGAAGCGAGAAATAAGCGAATTTTGTAAAGAGCGCGAAAAATATAATCGTTTTTCGTTCGCGCGCGCGTGGTGGTTTTTTAAAAATAATTTTTTCAAAAATAATCCAATCACTTTTTAGCGCCTATACCGTTTTAAGCTGATTGAGCCGTTGGTGATCAAATTGCTAGAAATGATTTTAAATCCTATTTGTGACGCGATTTTCAGTTCGTATTCCAAAATTCAATAAATTCGAACTGAAAGAGACCGGCCCGGAAAAATTCGAAGATGTGTGAATTCGAACTCGGGGACTTTCCCGTACCCGCACTCAGGCGAGACCGTTCGCGAGCCAGGTAGCAATTCCCTGTTCCACGCGGAAATGCTGGAAAACGAGGGACGATTTTCACGTCTGTTTTTCGCGAAATCGTCGAATCGGAGTAAGTTCCTTTTAAAGCCGCGTCGTACACCAACCAAGTTTGCAGCAACAATTAATTAAATTTGCACAGAGAGAGAGAGAGAGAAAAAAAGAGAGAGAGAGAGCAACAGCCGTGTATTTTCACGATTTTTCGCATTTCGTGCATCTTTGTTTTGTTTTCTCTCGGTTGCCCCGTCTGCTTCGAACTCTAGTTTTTTGTTCGAATCATCGCTTTTATTTATACGTTCCGCGTGCGTAGAAACGCGAAAAAAAAATATATATATATATCCGCACAGGAAAAACATTCTTGCTCGGCAAAATTCCAAACAGCAATTACATTGCATTTTTATATAATCAAATAAATAAATAACATCAACACGCCGTGTGTGGTGTTTTCGTCCGAAAAAAATTCTTTAACGTTTTTTTTTTTTTTTTTTACGGCAAAAAGTGTCTAGTAGTTTTAGTAGTAGGGCGAAAGCGCGGAAGCGTTAGAGCGGCTAAAATAAATCCCGTTGAACCGGAAAACATTGTAATTTGATGAAGCAACCGTGAATATTGCAATTCAATTCCGCCCATCCGGTTTTCGACGTGTAGATACTACGTTCGACGTGTAGATTTCGCGTGCATTATTAAGCCGCCATTCAACGAAACTTCTCTTCGGAGAGGGAGAGAGAGAGAGAGAGAAAAGGAAGATAGAGAAAGTTGATTACCGCGTTATTATTACCCTTCCGAAACCTCCCCTCGAAGCAAACTCGCCATCCACGCGACCGGTATCGCATAGTAATGTACGCGATTAAGGGAGGATCGATTCTGAATTTTATCGCGCGTTCGCCTAACGCACTTCCAGACAATCGATACAACAAATTTCTCCGTCCCTTCTCTCCCGACCCGCATAAATAATAATACCGACAAACGAGGGAAAAAAAAATGACATTTTCTCTCCCGCTCTATATCTGATTTTCGTCTATGTAAGTCGCATCTTCTCTCATCTTCCATAATTTTTTTTTTTTTTTTAACTCGCTTCGCCTCCAAAGTTAGCTCCCGTATGTACCCCGCGCGCGCGCGCGGAGGATTATTCCAATTCACGTGAATTACACCACAGAAATCCTACGCTTTCGTAATCTCGTATAATTCCTTTATTCACGCGGCGACTCTTCTCGGAAGATCGTTAGGCGGATCCTCTCTCTTTTCCTTCCCGCACCCGCAAAATCTGTATACATAGACCACCCCCCACGGCTCTGCTGGCTCTTCTTCTTCTTCTTCTTCTTCTTTCCCGGGACTTTAAGTCCGGGCGAATGTGGGGGATGCCTTTTTGCATAAAATGCATATTCATCACACGCGAAAAGAAGAAGAACCTGTCCGCGATTGCGTCGGGCAATTTCGTTGCACGGAGTACATATCGATTTGTGAGAAGAGAGGAGAAAGAGATGAAAAAAAAAAAAAAAAAAACAAAAGAAAAAAGTTCCGATGGCCGATATCGTTTTTTTTTTTTAATTTTTTTTAACTTTAAAGATTAAAATGTAGATCGCTAAATCGCGATTATCCGAGAGAGAGAGAAAAAAGAGAATCTGCAAGAGTTGAAAATATAGTCGGAACGTCCGCGTTACATGGCGAGTCTTCATAAATGTCTGGTATTTTCGCGTGGCGCGCGCGCCCTCGGGTAAGAAGATACATATTCATTCTCATCCTGCGCCTCCTCCTCCTCCTCCTAGAAGGGTGCATCCTTAATGGAGACGAAGGATAGGAACAAGAGAGATTCCGACGGGAGATCTCCGTGTAGATTTTCACCGGACGTCCGCGTGAATGGCGAGCAGTATCGATCAGCAACAACGACGGACGGGAGGAGTAGTAGTCATTCGGGCACATTCTGCGCAGGCAGCTGTTTCCGAAAGACCTCAATTCAATTTCTATTTCCAGCGCGATGTCTGTATATGTGTGTTGTTAACACACAATATGTGTGTTACAGATCCGAACCGTCCCCGCGTGTAACAAGTGTATAACATCACGCTCCGACACAACCGTGTTTTGCGGGCTCTCGCCGGGGGTTTCTTGTATCGTTTCATATTTCATATTTCGAAAGGTGCGGGATAAAATGACGTATTTACAGAAGGTTTTTTCGCTCTCGCGAACTTTGGCGCGGAAAATATTTGTTTGCGCAAGGACGCGGGTGAAAAAAAAAAAGCACGACGAAATCCCCCGTAGATTGACCGGACATCGAATGGGAAAAAAAAAGAAGCGAAGAGAAAAAAAAACGTTCGTTCAAGGGGGCGAAAAGCGAGGCGGCGTTAGCTTCACTAAAGTCGGGGTGAATGGCCAAGTGAGAAAGAGAGAGAGAGAGCAGTATGGCAGAGAGAGAGAATATCGTGATCGCGCGATGCGCGTCGGGAAATTAAACTTTTACTCGACTCTCTCTCTCTCTCGTTTTCACGAAAGAGAGAGAGAAAAGGAGAGATAAAAAGGAACAATATTTATCTTGCAGCGCGCGCGGCGAAGATCATATTTTTCCGCCCCGTAATTTTAACGACGGCCAGCAGATAGATGATTTGGCGGGAGATTTATTAAAGTCACGGTAATTTAATATTCGTTATACGAACGAAAGAATTTTCATTCTCATGAAGGCTCCATCTTGCGCTCGGACGTTATTGTAATCAAAAAAAAAAAAAGAAAAAACGCAATTCAACCTACGTACAGCCGCGCAAATTATCGCGTTTTTTTTTTTTTTTTTTTTGCGAGAGACAATGAAAATAACTCGAACGTTTTAAACACTTTGAGATGCGAAACTTCGGCGAGAAAGATTATTGAAGAATGTCTCTTCTCGACCACTTTAAATAACCGTAGACAGCGGTTATATTACGTGACCGACAGTCGACGCTTCTGAGCTTTACATCAAGCCGCGTCGTGACTTATCCCGAAAAAAAAAAGTCTGCAGAGAAGAAGTTTTTTCTTAATTGAGTGCAGCGGTCGCGGAAATTGTATTCCCTTTATTTTTTGCACAGTAATGTATTTTTTTTTTTTTTTTTTTTTTGTTGCACAGGAAAAAAAAGGATATCGAACACGACATGTGCGTTGTCGCGTGCGATTAAACGAAAGAGACACAAAATTATGGAAAAAAGAGGCGAAATCGCGTGTCACGCGCACACATCGCCAACACCAACGAACACCAACGCTTCGCTTGGTCATCGAGTCAAGGTGAAATTGATAATATTCGCGTCCGTGAGATTGCAGACCGAGAGCGGAGACTTCGATGGCGTGACTTTTTCAAATTCGTCCTCCGGTCACGCTTAAAGCTTATCCCTTCGCGTTCTCTCCTTTCCCCGTGTGTAATTGAAAATTTATCCCTCCCCTCCGCGATATCGTTTCTCGCTCGCCCCGTGTTTCTATTGATCCGAAATTACTCTCGAGAATCCGAGAAGCGGGTAGGAGGCGGCGAAATAGGCGGCGTGTTCTTCATGTTCGAGCATCTCCTTTTACTTTGTGTTTAATCGCGAGAGAGATTTGCGTTCCGTGAGCTCTATAAATTGCATCGCGAGCTATTCCACGAGCGGAATCAAAGGGTTGTTTGGGCGAATTACAATTTGCGTGAAATGTAACCGAGTCGCGCGGAACGAAGATGGAGATCAAAGCGCGCAAAAGGTAGATCGACGACGACGACGACGACGATATTACACGCGTTCTCTCTCTCTCTGTAAATCGCCTGAGACCGAAAATTCTCGCGGTTGAGACCCTCCTCCCGGCGTTGAGTTTCCAGAATCGACGATCGCAGCTGCTACGCGTAACTATAAATACTCTCGCGATTAAGCAAATTCCGAGTGGTAAGATAATTAACGAACTCGGTACGGCGCGTAAAGTGCGCGAAATTTTGCTACCAAACATATCGCAAATAAAGAACTTGATTGAAAAATAAATAAGTAGTTGAGCGAAAAATTAACCTTGAATTTTTCATCGCAAACAAAAAATGTGCGTGTCCAATTAAATCGATATAACACACGCGTATGATCCGATTTCGAAAGTTGCGAGAGAGATTTGCGAAAAGCAGGTTTCGAAACGCGCGTGACAGAGACGTAATTTCCAACGCGAACGGATAAACTTTCAATTTCTCTCTCTCTCTCTCTCTCTTGCTCAAGTCGATGACGTTTAAAACTAGGAATTTAAATCAGACCTGCAAAAGTCAGCTCAGATGTCGTGACGCAAAGTAATAAGAGAACGAGTGTAATTTTATCACATAAATTGATTGGCGTAAAAATCAATTCTCTTCAATTTAAATAATTATCTGTGTGATTTTCTCACACTTATGTATATATATGCGAAACAATATTTTTCCTTCCCGTGTTCTCTCTCTATGAATAAATTTTTACGGAAAGTCGATTATTATCGTCTCAATCTCGAGAAGTCGCTTGAAAAATCAAGTTCCAGCGAGCCATTCCGAGATATCGAGAATATATTTTTGTTTTTTCTTTGAAAAAAAAAATACAAACTCGCGAGACCCGAACTTCTCCGCAAAGAGAGAAGGAAGAAAATTGACGCACTTCTCACCTCTTCGCTATCATCGTTACTATCATGAGAAATCTCCGGCCGTTGAAACTAAAGCCCAGGCGACCGACCGATATTTATCGCACGAATTAACGCACAATGCATTTTGTCGCGCATGCACGACTCACTTGCGCTGTAAAGCAGATTATTTATGGCGTCGTATCGTCCTTTTGCGAGAGAGCGACTTGGCGCTACAAGCGACAATCTCTCTCGTACGTGTGACTCGCTTCTTTTGTCTCTCTTTTGTTTTCTATTAATTGCGAGACTTTCAGAGAAAAAAAAGTAAAATTACATGAAAAAAAAAAATTCTCTGTAATATACAAACACAGGTGTCAAAGTAATTTACGAAAAAATTTACTGCGAAAAAGTGAATTTGTTACACGCGTAAAGACTCATTTACTCACGCGTAATTTTATTTGAAATCTGCGCGAAAACGGACCTCCCGTTAATTAGCTCCCACCACGCTCGACGTTTATCATCCCCCTCGTCGACGTCAAGACGGAAACTATTTCCAGTCGCACCCCGCGTAATTATTAAGAACTCTCACTCGGGAGAGCACACGTTCCGTTTATAGATAAATTCTTGATAGGTTTTCGTTATCACGTATTTTGCTCTGCACAGAGTTTAAACCTCTGATCTTTCGGCGCGCGTATGTTATGTATAAAATATTAAATTTTTTTTTTCCATAGTTCCAACCCGTGTGGAAAATGATCGATTATAAAGATTTTTTTTCTGAGAAAGTCTGAAAGGTTTTTTGTCTCCACAAGTTTGTTCGCAGTTGGTCGGAGAGATTCCACCCTTACTCTTCTCTCCCTCTCTCTCTCTCTCTCTCTCTTTCCGTGTTTCCCAGAGGAACGCTTGCGCCAATATCCGGTGTCAGAAAACGATGGAGAAGAAGAGTTCGCGCTTCTCTGAGAGAGCGAGAGAAAGAGAAAAGAAACAAACTTGCAACAAGAAAGAAAGAGAGAGAGAGAGAGAGAGAAAGAGAGAAAAGATTGTATGTCCGGTTTTCCACACTTTCTTCCTCCGACAAAAAAAAGCGAGTTAGCATAATTAAACACTTTCCTTGTCTGTGTAATTTACATATCACACGCAGCGCGGTGTTATCGTGCACGCGCGCGCGCGCGCGCGTGCGTGTACAACAAACAAAAACATCTTCATCTCTTCGCGCACGAGACTGGCCTCGTTTGTGTTTTTTTTTTTTTTTTTTTTTTTTTTTTTTTTTTGTTTGTTTTAATCTCCTTAACGACATAAGCGATATAACAACTTCCAATGTGGATTATAAAAATATTTTTTATCTTTTTCTCGTTACCAACTAGTTAACCTATTGATATGTAAACTATCGATATGTAAAATTGATATGTAAAGTCGCACGGATCAATGTGATCCGCATATCATATCGTGCCGCGTAGAATCCGCGAGGCGGAATTTTTTACCCCGCCTTTCGCATTCTCGCGCGAATCGCGTCTCTGCGTCTCTCTAATTTATTTAATTTTGGCCGGCGTTTCTGTAACTGTATGTGTACTTGTGTGTGTGTGTGTGTGTGTGTTTGTGTTTGTGTGTTTTTTTTTCTGTGTACACAGCTTTGATAAGTGAATAAATAAGACGCTCGTCCCGCGTGCATCGGCAGTATATATCGGTATCGTGAGAAAGACAACAACAAACAACCGTATTCGAAAATAAACAGGAACAACAATCGATATGATCAATTATAAACTATACTTATCCTCGTAATCGCGCGTCCCTCGAAGATGTCGAAGACGTCGTTCGATCGAAAACGATGCGATTCCAAAGAAGTCTGGTGTTCACTGACGTAACCGGTCAGCTCGATTCCGCATCTTCGATTACTCGTCTGGTGTATCGCCCTCGTCTTCGAGCGACGAAACGATATTTGATTCGATCGAAACGATATATGAACGATGCACGCGCGACTCACGCCGACGACGACGAACGGGTCGGGACGTCTCCACGATGGTTATTCCTCCGGCCAGCCGAGATCCTCGCCGACGAGTTCGTAGAAGCGTTGATTGTGCTCGTTGAAGAACTTCCTCAGCTTCGTCACGACAATCGGACTGACGCGCGGATGTCGCCTGCCCTTGCTCTCCTTCAGACACTTCTCCGACGTCTCGTTTCTCAGGCAGTAGAAACCCTTCGTGTGGTTGAAGTAGAAATTGTGCCGGCCGATCCGCGGCTCAAGCCCGAGAAAGTTCTCGATGCGACGCAGCTGCGGCACCGGATCCTCGATCAACTGATCGCCGTTTACGATGAGGATCTGTTCCCGCGGGAACACCTCCAACCAGCGGTGCATGTAGGTGTGATAGAGGGAGATGGCGACTGGTCTGTAGGATTCGTTGATAGTTCCGTCGGGTCGCATCACCAGTTCCTCGAAGGTACGCGCCGCTTGTTGTTGTTGTTGTTGCTGTTGTTGTTGCTGCTGCTGCTGTTGCTGTTGCTGCTGTTGCTGCTGCTGCGGCGTGCCGTTCGTTATTAACGTAGACGCGGTGGCCGCGTGAATGCGCAGCTGAGTATAATCGGATATCGCTCGGGTGACCGGCTCCCGCACGATCAACAGCAGCTTCACGCTGCCGTTCATCGCGCGGATTCTCTCGGGCACCTCGGGCGTGATGAAGTAACTAGGGCTCTTCTCGATCGTGATCTGGCCCTTGAACGAATACGGCATCTTGCGGCGGTACCACTCGAGACCCTTACCGTAGTTGTCGTCGCGATCGAAGAAGTGAACCTCACCGGCGGCACGCTGTATCTGCGGGTGAAGATAGAGCATCTCCAGGAGCGCCCGGGTGCCACATTTGCGCACGCCGATAATAATGGCCTGGGGCAGGTGACGATACGTGTGCGGAAAGTGAACTTTGGAGTTGGAGAAGAGGAGAGGCGGCGTCGCGCGTACCTGCCGAGAAGAGATAATCAAAAACTCTTTACACACGCACATATTTATATACATATTTATCGGAGTGGTGGATGGTCGTATTTTTTTGTTTTCCGCTGCGAGATTTTTCGGATCGTCACATCGTACGTACCTGGGAGACCAGTTCGACTGTGCGTCCTTCAACGGCGGAGACCGCGTGCAGGCTATAAACGGCGCTATCATATAGTATGTGGAAGGTGAGGAAGAGGGAAAGCAGAGCGACCGATAGGAAGGCGACGGCCACCTTCGGCCGGGACACGCCGACCACCAGAATGCAATCTGACGCGTCACCCTCGGCCGGCCTCATGGCAGAGCGGGACATCCACCTGCGATAACCAATCACAGAAAAAACCATTCGTCTCGTTAAATAATATAATACTTCTCGGGGATACACGTTAAGAATGCATCGGGGTCATGTAGAGACACTCGACAAAAATTACGAAACGTTTTTCTCATTTTTCAGCTAAAACACTTTGGTAAACAATTTTCTGAGAAAATTTGAGCACGTTATATATTTTATTTGAAACAACAAATTTTATTTCTTATATAGTTACTTTACTAGCAAAGTATTATCGGTAAGTCGAAAATACTCTTACACGCGCTACTACTCTTTGATCCGCGTCTGCTGATCGACTGTTTTGTCGATCGCGGGGCGATCGGTTTCGTCTCTTCTCGAAGTTAAATCGTTTTTGTTGTTTGCCGCGCATTGCTCGTACATTATCACGTATAAGCCACGATTAACATACGAGCTATCCGAACACAATCAGGCCACACACGCGGCACAAAAATCCGATTTACAATTCAACGAGTTTCTTACAACGCTGAAAAAAAAAAAAAAAAAAAAGTTTGAATCAAGTCAGTTTTGTAATCGAGAAAAAACGACTTTATTTCGGACGCAGAGATTTATTCGGAAAAAATAGCCAAATTAAAAAATCATCAATTCGCGGTATTTGTAGTATTTTTCAAATCGAGTGCACTGTGAATATGGTTTTGACTTATTAAAAAAAAAATTGATTTATCAGCTTTTACTTGTTAAAAATGGTTAAAAGCTAAAGATATAAATATTTGATGTACATATTTATATATATATATATATATATATATATATCTCTCTCTCTCGAGAACATTAGCTCGAGAGAGAGAGAGCGAGTTGAAGTTCCATTTCTAGTTTCAAGAAATTCTTTCAACTCCCAAAAGACATTCGTGTATATTTTTTTTTTCCGCCTCCGTTGTTCCTTCTTTCCGACACGCAACAACGCCGTTAGTTACGCCTCTAATTTATTCTTTTCTCGGTAAAGACGAGGGTACGAGTGCTCAAAGCGCCGTCCGTGATCGTCGATTATTACAGTGTACGTGCTTCGCGAACGTGCAACTTAGCCGGTTTAATGGCCGTTTAAAACTCGGTAGAACCGATTTATCGGAAACGAATCGGAAAAGGATGGGGAGCAAATCTATAAGATTAGCAGATGATTTAACGCACGCGCTGGTTTATTTTACGGTCCAACCTACCCGGCGGGAGTAATAGCGTCGAAACCGAGTCGGTGTCGTAGCACTAGGCCGATAATTGCGCAGTTGATTGACGTTTACACGAAACACCGTGAATTGCCGCCGACACTCGCAAATTTGTCACAAGTGCGCTCGCGTGACAGACGAACAAAGCGGTTGTCAATGCGGCGCTCGCTAATTTCGTTCGCCATACGGGCTCAAAAGTTTATCGATCGTCGAATTTTAGTGACAATCTCTACAAGCCGCGCGTTAGGATTTCCCAGCTTTCTCTCTTTCTCTCTCTCTTTCTCTCTCTTTGTCAGTCTATGTATTTTTTTTTTATCTCTGCAAACGATAAATCTTTGACCCGCATGCTGTCCCGTGAGCGAAAACTAATGGCCGCTCGCGCGCCGAGACGATTGAACTTTAAGCGTCACGTGAAATATAAACCATACGATACACATATGAGAGGTGTTAGAAATAATGCGTAAAACTCACACTCGAAAACTAAAAAGAGGAGAAAAAAAAATAACACGTAATTAAAGTCACGTGTCTTGAAAACGTCAAAAAGTAAAGTCACGTGACACAAGGAGGAGAAGAAAAACAAAACGTGACTGAAATCACGTGACTTTAGTCACGTTTTTAAAAACACGTCATACGGAAAAAGATTATAAAAATATAATGAGTTATTCGCACGCGTACACACACACACACACACACACGTATGCAAATAAATAGGCCTGGTGTAACGCGGCCTGGCAAAATTCATCATTGCATTCAACATGATTAATTTGTCAAAAGAAGCGCGTGATAAAAATTGAAAATAGATGTTCTCGCCTCTCTTCACTCTCGGTAAATCACATTTATTAGCGCCGCCTCGGCCGAAAGAGAGAGAGAGAGAGAGAGAGAGAGAAAGAGAGAACGTTTACAACATTAGCGCAACAGGCATGTAAATTACATGTCCTCGCGCGCGGATAAAGGTCTCATGGCGAAAGTTGTTCCGCGAGGCGAAACCCGGAGAACGAATCGGAATTCACAAGTGACGAAACTTGTGTAGTCGAGAGCTCTTAAACTCGGAATAGCTAACGAACTTCTGAAACGCAGAGCGGAGGAGGCGAACGACGCGAGGATAGCGCAGAGGAAAGAGAGAGAGGAGAGAGAGATCGATCTGATATATAAATGATGCAGAAAGGTCGGTACCCCTGAGACAGGGCGCAATCTAAATTTGATGCTGTTGCATTTTGCATTCCGACGTAATGGCTTCTCTAACGTTTATCGTCCGATACACTTCGGGCCCCCGTGTTACATCATCAGTTTCGCGCAACTCATCGATCTCTACTCGGCCGTGATCGAGCGGAGGTACATACTACCTACAGGTATATACTCTATAGTGTTTCTCGTCTCGTTCGTGCTTAATTGCAATTCGCGTCGCAATTAGAGAATTTATCGTGCCATTGCTCTGACGAGATCGTTTTTTTCTTTCTTTTTTTTTTTTTCTTTCTTTTTATTTTCTGCGCGCGCTCCGCGAAAGGTAAAAACCTCGAAAGCGGCCCGTTTCTCGGATGAGGAACTTGCTTCCG
Source organism: Pseudomyrmex gracilis (assembly GCF_002006095.1). NCBI lineage: Eukaryota > Metazoa > Arthropoda > Insecta > Hymenoptera > Formicidae > Pseudomyrmex > Pseudomyrmex gracilis. Next base: position 206,434 of record NW_018020762.1, read on the forward strand.
GAACTGCAGTTCCCTTGCAAATTTGTCGAGATATGAATGATCGATATACAAAAATTAGAAAATCAAACTGGAACACACATTTTACACGTTTTTAACTAAGATTTATTAATTAAAATCGGTTTTTTGTTTTGTTTCGAGTATATTATCGCGATTTCTCGCTTTTCTCTTCGAGTTTCAAACGGCATTCGCGCCTTATCACTGCCGCGCTCAACGGAAAATATCTCGGACCACGTTGCGTCTTTAATGAGATCCTGTTTTCATTTTGGGGGAAATGCGCGAATTCTCTCGCGTCACAGTCGACTCCTACTCTCCCTCTCTCCTCGATGAGCACAACGAACGCCATTTGACGCACAAGTTTTCTGACTAAAATTTGCTTTGTGCTGCGGCGCGGCGCGAGGTGTTTCCGTGGGAAATACGCGGCCTGTGTTATCCGGACAAATTGCAATTTCCAGAGAGTTGCCTTCCGCGTCGTTGCGCGCTTCTGCGAAACTCTCTCTCTCTCTCGCACACGCTCGTGACTATCAAAACGATCCGCTATTTACTCATTATCACTATAGCATATCAACACGTAATTATATATATATATATATACCTCGGTCTGACAAATTTATAAAGCGCCAACGTAATTTTATACACTCCGTCGGACGCTGCGCGCACAGGTGTACGTAATTTTGTTTTGAACCCGCGACTACGACGCTACTTCGTTACAAGACCATAACGCGTCGTCGTTAAAACGAAAAAAAAAAAAAAAAAAAAGAAGATAAAACAGCTAGCGAAAATGATGATCTTCCGTTCCGTTGAAATTGTACGTTATCTCGTGCGCCAGTGTCTGGTGTAATTGGGATGTGGCCGCGGAAAGCAGCAATTTTCTCATTTCAGGAGGACAAGCGCGGAAACTTTAATTAACTAATTATGTACATATGGCTAACTATCGTTGCGTCGCTCGGCTCCCGCGAGCTCTCGATTCAATCGAGAACTCGTCGAAGAGAAGAAAGACAATATTGTGTTTCAATATGTACTTAAAAAAAAAAAAGAAAAAAAAAACAATTTTAACCACACACATATATATATATATATATATTTGTATACTTACAAAACATCTATGGGGGATTGAGGAGACCACTCTTGATGAGGCCGCGCCTTGTTGGGCATCTGTGCTCGTTTGTACGCTCACATTGTTGAAGTTTCTGAAACAACCGCAGAGAGTAAGAGAGAAATACCACGTTAATCAAACGGCTTTACGCTTCGCTATCTTCTTAAGTGTCTAAATGATTTTTAATTCGATTAAGCAAGTTACACGTAATCTCGTAATAATTATAACTCTCTCTCGAAGGCGAAGAAGAAGGTGATGCAAAAACAACTACTTGCGGAAATTTTTTGCGTAGATTTTGTTTTTTTTTTTTTTTTTTTGTCACGACGAACAACGGGGACTAAAATGGACCCCGGGACGATGCTATGGGAAATCAAAATGCTTTTCAAGGGATTCCTTCGGGGGTGACCCAGTTGCCCCGGAAACTTACATAGCGCGCGCAAATAGAATCACCCGGTGGAATAGCAACTTTTCTCATTCTAAACTGTCTGTCCATGCGCACCGTCCGAAGCTCTCCTCATATGCGTGCGCGCGGATACGCTCCAGATTTGTTTTGCTTTTTTATTTATTTATTTATTTTTTTTTTTCAACCGCGTTTCGAGCTCGGATAAATAATGCGCCCGTTACAGAATTACCTGTGCGTTATTGCATTACATCCCGGTCGTCGGTATATAAAAAACCCCGACAACTTTCACGTTGTCCGATGGAAAAAACAAATTGAAATGATAATAATTCAATTTTTTACGTTCCATTTATACAAATAATTTATTATTTCAGATCGTTCTCTCGTAAATAAGAAAACTATCGTGTCTCTCGGCACACGCGATTTGTTTTTATTTTATTGTGTATTCAAACTTCTGTTTGTTTTTTTTTTTTTAGAAAAACACGCGACGCGATATATAGAGCGCCGCGAACACGCACATCCATTCATCCACGACACTTCGCGACACGTGTGCCATTACACCCGCGATGATATATCGCGATGTTGCGCGCTGCCGCCGCTGTCTCGAAGAACGACAATTTGTGAACATCGGCGGCGCGCACACACAGTCGCACACTGTTGCGATAATCTCGCGACAACACAACATTTGAAATTACCGACGACGACAAAAGGATTAAAAACCGATGTAAAACAACACACAACGCGCGATATCGGAGTTATTCGAATTTCTCTCGACCTTGAACACTTTTATTACGAGATTACGCGCATCGATCGGAGAGGGCTACTCGACTCGAGGCTGTCGATTTGTTGTTTGGCGTTTTAAAATGCGCCTGCCTATTTTCATTTACGTCATAGACGGTCTGGCGACCGTCTGACCGGTTGCACGAAATAACAAGGACACGCCGCGCGGCATCAAAGAACGAATCGATATATCGAATGCGCGAACTTCAAGGAAGAGAGAGAGAAAGAGGCAAAACTATGATGTAACTCCGTGGCATTCTTCCGCTTGCGTAACGGTAATGTGTCACGAAACGTCGCCGAGAAGAAAAAAGCGGAATAATAACGGATATTTGCACGGCGCAAGCGGAATTATTTAAACGGAGACGTTTTAATTTTATCTATCTCTCCCGGTTCTCTTCCGAGAAGAAGCTCGCAAGAAGAAGATTGTTTCCTTATATATATATTTTTTTCTACATATTTTATACATATATCTCTCTCGTATAATCGCAAATATTCTCGTCGGAGACTGGAGAGATAAGAAAATAGCTATGCATGTAAATGCAAAATTAAGAGAAAGAGCTGTTAAAAATTCACAACGCAAAACGTCTAGTTCGTCTTTTGAGAGAAATGAGATGGAAAGTTAATTTTTTTCCCACCGAAGCTGACATTTATATCCGTTGCTTTGTCTCTCGTCTTGAAAATGATTCCCGAGAGAGAAATCGCGTAAATATATTTGTGTCGTCCTCTCTCTCTCTTTCTCTTTCTTCTATATATGTTTATTTCGCGTTTAGCTTAAATTCATTGTTGCGATAAACGTTTCATCCGACATTTTTAGTATCTTTGTAATAAAAAAATAGAAGGATTCTCGTTCACGGTTTAAATTCTTCCGAGTAACGTACGTAGCGATGATTCGAGGAAAAAATGCAAATTTGCGAACGTATCGCATGATTTCCCGAACGGAGCTGCGTCTGTGAGGAATCGTTCGTGGGTTACCGCTACTTTAACGACCGCTTTGGAAGTTTCGCCCCCCGGTCGATGATGTGTCCGAGGCACGCGAAAACGTTAAAAGTTCGTCCGGCAAACACGGGCGGCTGCGACCGCACAATCGATATTTACTCCCTTCCCCCGGAAACTTCCAAGTGTGTCGCGAATTTGATAAATCGGCTGTGGCGGGAGGAGGGAAAGTGAGCGCGCGAGAGACCATTTTCCTCCGTTCTTCGGAGTTCATATGCGAAAGTGTATGAACATGACAAATAACATTTCCTGTGTTTCTCGTATATAAATAAATATATACGCGATACGATTCCGGACGTGTAATCATTTCTGGAGAAGTAACGACACAAGAGTCGAAGAAACGCAATCTACCTGATGAACGAGACGTAGAAAAAAATTTTTTTTTTTCTAGAAATAAAAATCGAAACATAAGTCGTCGGAAAACAAGACAAGTGCAGAGTTTCTCGGCGAAAACGAAGCGAATCGTTTAAACAAACGGCCTTCGAAAGGCCTTAAACTTTCCTTATCGAAAAGTCGAATTATATCCGATGGACCAATGAAAAGACAGGAGGGGGAGGGGGGGAAGAACTCGCCGAGATAAGGCGCCATTTATCAGCAAAGGAACGCGCGTTCCTATTATAGATAAACGTTATCTTCGCGCCGGGTCGCTCAGACACTTTGTAAACGCGAGAGAGTACTGAAGTTAAGCGCAAAATTGCGCTTCCTACACGTAGGAGAAAGCTAAATATATAAGAAGAGAGATTTTTTTTTCCTTGAAGAGAAAGAAAAATCAATTGTCTCTCCTTTGTCTTAAATAATTTTTCGCCTGGAAGCTAACGAGGGATTTCTTAAGCAGCTTCTGGAGCGTCTGCAGCGCGCTGTCCACTTGTAGTTACATATCTTTCTCTCTCTCTCTCTCTCTCTCTCGTCTTTTGCTCTTTCTCTTATCACAGATACTCGACACAATTTCCAGATTTCTTTATCGAGCACTCTTCATCGTAACATGTATTTTCTGCTGCAGAAGCAGAGGTCAAACGTATGTCCGCTCTCCGGGGAGGGAGAAGGGTAAAACCTTGAACTTGTTCCTTTCTAATGTTGGAATTCAATAGATACGCCGCGGTTTGATGTGTGTGTGTGTGTGTAGTATATATACACATATATTATATACTTCGGTCGATAAATAAATACGGACATAAATCAAAGTTATACATAAAATTTTTGTGCATTTAATAATACGCGGTTGTCGCGATTGTAAATTCTCGATATATATATATATATATATGACGCGCGCATTAAAAAATTCAGCGAAGCGAAAAGATTAAACTCGGGCGAAAACGTGTGCAATTGAAAATAACACGGATTCTCGAAAACCGTGTTATAGCGTGACGGCCGCGCCACACAATTCGCGTAATCGATGCTCGCAAACCCGATTATGGTAATTTGCCGGGGGAGTTTGTATAGATAGACGCGCAGAAAGCCTTGTACAGATAGAGAGACCGGGCGTTTTAAAACCTTCGAAAGCGCCCCGGGTGCACACAACTAGACCGGCGGCGGCCTTTTCAAGGACAAAGACGTGCATTTCGGTTATCTCACCGGTTATCCTTTGACCTTTTCCGCGCTGTGCGCGCATATCAGCCGCCATTTGATTATTTAATGTATATCTTGACTGGCATAAACAACGTATAAATAACGCCGATATTGAAGACACTCTCTCCTCTCTCTTTCTCTCTCTCTCTCTCTCTGTGGCCATCGAAAGCGATTTTCCCCAACACGGCGAACGTTACTTTGTGTCGTCGCTTTGTCTTGAACCTGAACATGCAACAATTTATTTTACGTCAAATGAGAAAATGAGATTTTCTACACGCACACACACACACACACACATACCAGTTTCAACGTGTCTGTGCGCGCACGTGTCGACCTATCGGATGGTCCGTATGATCGATCAACTTTGTGGCGGAATCTCCCGACATCTCGCCGCAAATTACATAATTATTCATAACACGAACACGCGTTAAAGCATCCGTTATATATATTCGATCAGAAAACCGATAATGTTGCCGATCGCTGTAAGGAGACTCTCGAGATAATGGATTTTTGCATTTTTAATAAGCACCGATCACGCGCGGCGCGCGTATTTTCGCGTGAGAGGTGAATTTTGTTTTTGTTTTTGTTTTTTTTTTTCTCTATCATTTATGCATCAGCTTTTATCTCGAGCTACGTTAAATTTACTCGAGGGGTTATTTAATTTTTAATATCAAAACTTTTATTTAATTGCGAGCTTTATAAAATAATCGAGCAAAAATCGTTTTTTGATAAAAAAAGAGAGATTTTTTATATTCTCTGGAGTTCAAAAAATTACGGAGATCTTTTTCGGGCGGCTAATTTTGTTATTCGAGTCGCGCGAAAGTATCTAAAATAAGATGCACGAAAAAAAAAAAAAAAAAACGGAGATCGGTCGCGCATACTAATGTAACACCGATGTGACCCGTATCTGTATGTAAAAAAAAAACAGCGCAGTCGGCGGCGATGGAAGACGCGCGCTAATAATTGTTGCGCGGTGAGGAATAAAAAAAATCAAGTGTTCGAGAAAATAATAAAAAAAAAACAAAAACCGCGCTCTAATTACAAAAGAAACAAAGAGAGTACGTAATAAAATTTCGCGCTCGCTGAGAGGAGTCGTCGCACTACCCTCTTCTAAATTTCACAGGGACAACTTTATCTTTACGTCCGAGGTCAGGGGTCGGAGATCGGACTCTACCGTCGAGCGTAGGCCTCTTTGTGGCGCGTTCATTAATCGGAGATTGCGTAGGAGTAGTCAAGGCATACACGTGAGAGAAGCGCGTGAGCGGAGTATCGTAGGCGTACGGGGCGATCGAAGGGATGGCGAGCGTAGTAATAGTAATAGTAGAGGGAGGTAGTGGCGGTGGTGGTGGTGGTCGTGGAAGTGATGGTGGTGGTAGTAGCATCGCGTCCTACTCCTCCGTATCCTGGCTTATTGTCACCAGACTGTCGGAGAGTAGGGAAAGAGAAAGAGAGACAGGGAGAGAGATAAAAGGCGCGGGAGGAGAGAGCACGAGCGCGTGCGCATTGAGCGCGGCCACTGAGTCAAGGTCTTCGCTCCGACACTCTCCGGCAATCGGCCTGACCTCGCTTTTCTATCCTTAAAACGAGCAAAGGCGGCAATGAGCATTTGCGATCGGCACACGCAATTGCGTGTGTGCAACAAGAATGTCCGACGGTAACCCGCAGGCCTCTGTCATTTTTCACGCAAGCTTCGTTCGTGACGAGTATATCGCGATGTATCCATTTCCTCCGAACAAGCCCAGCTCTTATCGGGTTTCAGGTGACCGATCTGCTCGGCTCGTTCGCGATAAGTGCCGATAAGAAGCCGCGGCGCGCGAAAATTACGAAGCGCGCCGCGTCGGATGAATGAGTCGCGGGCTCTCGTTTCTTCCTGCGACAGTAGTAGTAAAGGTCCCCTATTGATCAGACGCGCGCGCGCGCGTAGCCGTCCTCGCGCAAGCACGCGAGGACGAGCGTGAGCGGAGCGAATTAACCGCGGGAGGAGAAGAGACGACACTTCCGCAAGCGGGTAGATTCCTGTTTTCCTATACCGTTGTGTGTGAATGAGTCGCGGTTCGCATTAATAAACGTTAACGCAAACGTTATCCGCGTCGCGCTAAACGATAGTTCGCGTGATTTTTTTCCCCTTTCTTTCCTCGGTTCTCTTTCATTAGCCGAACCGTGGTCGCCTCGCTCGTTCGCTCGCTCAATCAATATTTGATCGCTTGCAAGTGTATACGGTTCCGCTCGCAAGACTTTTCGCATTACTCCAACGCTCGTAAACAAAGCGCGCGATTATCCGCGGCGGCGAGGCCGCAACTCGTTGCATGCAAAATTCGCGAAACTGCGAGGAGGTATAAAATGATTACATTCGCGAAACGACGGGGGGCCGCGAGTTTCGCGCGGTTCGTTCATATATAAATAATATTCGCCGAGTACAAAAGAAAGAACACGCGCGTGCCGCTCGACCGTTTTAATTAATTTCTTGTAATTTTACAACAAAAAAAAAGAGAGAAAAAAAACGAAGAAAAAACCGAAAGCGCGCGCGCGCGCGGAGAAAACGGAAGTAAATATTCATCGCGGCTAAAAACGAACAAAGTCGCCGGACGTCGCGCGTCCGTTACAGTCCGCGTTTCAACGTAAAATTCATTGGCCGGCCAAGCGAACCGCGCGCGTTTATGAATTTATGAATATCGCTAACGGATGAAATCGGGTCAAAAGTTCACATGTCTTTTCTAACGCGCCAACGGTACGTATGCGGGCGTAGTAATCCCGTAATCGCGAACGATGCCATCTCGACGCACGGCTTCCTGTTCAATGTTGCACACGATGAAACGTCTCCCTTCCACAGTAGGAAATGTACAATATTTTGCGCGCGCGCGATTTCGTCTTTGCGATTGAGAGACGCGTCTCGCGCATCTTTCATAACTACATCGTAAGAAGATAATAAGTATTCGCATTATCGCAGAAAGCACAAAGTTTTACGCGAATACAACAACTTCTTTAAATCAGTTCGTCCACTGCAAGTTACGAAATTAGGACAGAGAACGCTGCTGTGTATTTACAGCACGCGAGAAGCGAAACGACGATCAATTATATTATCTTTTTGAAAATAATTTTTAGGTAAAAAAGAACCTAACCCGAGTCGAAATTTAGCGTCTACATTGAACGTCAATTTTTGAAAAAAGAAAATTTCGGACGCGTATAGCAGCGTCAAAGTAGCATCTACTTTTTTTTCTTACTCCTACTTTGAGTCTATCGGAGCCTATTTTGAGCCTATCAGAGCCTGCAACGCGCAGCCTGATCTGAGAATTGAACCCTACTTTAAAATTTTAGCAGAAAAAAAAAGAAATTTCGGACGTATAGCAGCGTCAAAGTAAGATCCTACCTTCTCTCTTACTCCTACATAAAAAAAAAAAGGAATTGAGGTTCAATGTAGACGCTAAATTTCGACTCGGGAAGACACCAAAAAAAAAAGCTTTGAAGCTAAAAAAAATTTTTTAATTTATTTAATTATTGCACAACATCCTGCACTGGCTCTGTATGGCCGTTAATTTTAAACATTGATTATTAAAAAAGCTTTGATTTTTGCACGCAGTATGAAAAACAAATTGTTCAAACTGGTTTGAACTCAATCCAAACGGTTATTGGTCTTTGGCGTGGATGAAAACCCCGTCTATTCCGCTCGATGCGCTTACAGAAGTTTAATGCACGAGCCATGAGAGTCAGGTCGCGGTTCATAATCTCCCGAGCATCTCCTCGCGCGGCGAGGAGAGGTGCATTACGCCCGCGGTACATTACGGCGCGATAAAACGTTAATATCAACCGCGAAGGCTTTCGCCTCGGTTCGTGACCCGAGCAAACGAGCGGGACATGCACCCCCGCGCGTTGTCGTTTCGTTTCGCGTTTCGCCATTCCTCCGTACTTTCCCTCCCGTATACTACGTGTCACGTTAACGGATATCGCGGTGGGTATATATATACACGTTTGTAATTGAATCGCCGCAAAGCAAAATCGAGTTGGAAGCCGGAAGACCGCGAGAAGAAGAGGGTCTTGGGTTTGTTTCGATTCCGCTTCGCGGAAAACGAACTTCATTGCTTCTTCTTTCTCCCCCCGTGTATCGGTGAAACACGCGTCGTTAGGTTTTTTTTTTTTTTTTTATTATTATATTCGCCTCGCGATCGAACGACAGGAATCGCAAGAACGCGCGGAAATTCTTCCGAGCTCCGCAAATTATACCTCGTTGCAACGACTGTGAGAAATAATTATTAAATATGATAAAAAAAAAATATAGATATTAAACAACTTTCAATTTTTCAAATATTTTTTAAGACACTTTCTTTGACAAATGTCCGGCACATCCACAGTTGCGCGTATCCGATTCTCACAAGAAGAACAGAATTTTTTTGCTCGCGATGGTAAAAACGGAAAAGAATTTACAAAAATTTTTTGATTTTCTTCTCACGCGCGTGATTTATCAAATCCATCGATCTCATTCAAAAATTTCAAAAGACGCTTTAGAGAAGCACGAAGCACATCCGCGTGTAGATTAACGATATCTCTAACGTTCCCGTTTCTAATTTCGAGGATTGCTCGACGTGAAAATTGCTCACGGAGAGAAAACGCAATTTTCCGCTCGCTATATTTAGAAATATTGCTTCTCATATTTCTTCCTGAAGCATACGTTAGCGTTATTCAGAGCTCTTACATATGTAACCGAAGCTTCATGATTTCATACTCGCGCGTGACCGAGTCAGTTGAACATCACACACGCGCTTTGTCCAACTTTTGTTACACCCACACACACGTAGAGTTTCACGTAGGAAAGTGGAGGTACCACTCGACCCCGCGCGCGCTCGCAAATACACAGTCTCGTCTCCCGATAGCACCTGTGCGAGAGACTCATTTTACCGTCAGTTTCACACACGAGGAGAATGCAATGGAAAAGAGGAGGAAAATAAGACGAGATCGATGCGAAAGAGAGAATTTCTCTGCCGGTCGACGGGTCGACCTCAAACTCTCTTTTCAGAGAATGAGACGGAGCGGAATATTTTCTAAAATGTCTGCCCGATGCGTTTTTGTTTTTTTTTTTTTTTACCAACGCGTTTATATTTCATCGACATAATTAATAGAATATATTCCGTACGTTCTCTTCGAAAAAAAAGTTAGTCGAACATTTTTGAAAGAAATGTCACATTTTCGAGAAAATTTTTATTTGCACTGCCTTTCACTGTTCGAGTGGAGAGTTTCATATTTTCAAAGAGCAGACATGTATTACTGCAAGATATAATTAAATTAATACTCGGAAACGAGAAGTTTCCGATATCTTTGATAAGGCAAACTACTACTTTGCTACTTCAGTACAGCGGTGCACAAGTTTATCGCGAAAGTTCTTCGTGTAAGCAACGACGATAACGCGAATGAAGATGCATGTTTCACGAAGGTAAACGCGATTATCGTGTCGTTATCACCGGCCGCTTGATATTATCCACGCAGGGTTAGGGGGAGGGTGAAAGAAAAGAGGGAGGAGGGGGGGTTAAAATTAAGTTAATTACCAGAGAGTGCTCGCGACCTCTCGTGGCGACAAAAATACGCAAAAGTAAAGCCGCTTTAAAAAGTGAGTTAATACTTTAACAATTGCGGAAAAGTTTCGCTCAGGTTCGAAGGGCGAAAGAAAGGGAAGAGGGAGAGAGAAAAAGAGAGAGAGAGAGAGAGAGAGAGAGAGAAAGAGAGGAGATAGTCCTTACTTGACGTAGTTGTGCTTTAATCCATTCAGCCGCCGGTTTAACTTTTTCCCAGCCATTTTGCACAACTTACTCGTTAATGGCGTCGCGCGCGGGAAATCTACTCCCCGTGAGAATGACTCGCACAGGCGGGGACCATAATATAAAGAATATCTCTATTCAGCCCCTCGCGCGCTGCGAAAATGAAGACGTCAATCAAAGCGCCATTAAGTTCTAAAACGAGATTAGCTGAAAAAATGTCCCATCCTTGTTGCAAATATTTTTTTATTAATATACAATACGTACGTTTTCCATTTAGTTGGCGCAGTCGCAGTGTAATAATGCATTCGTGCAAACTAATTGCGGAGGATTATTACATTATAGTCAATTAAAACGCCATTGAAATTGCCTAAAGGCTGAATGAATTGCAACATTTATATACATGTGTATATGTGTACATTATATATATATATATATATATATATATATATATAATTCCTTTGTTAAATATTTCGTTAAATATATTGCAATATGTGTTATTTGTTCTCTATTATGTATCCGTATGGTTTGTGGATAGTAATAACGCGAATAATAATATTCAACTCGCTCGACTGATTGCAAGATAATTATTGGTCTATTAAATAAATATCGTCGAAATTGCCCAAAGACTTGATTGCGAATTAACGAGTCGCGCGGTCGTTCGCGGTCGTTTTTTTCTCTTTGTTCATTTTTTTTTGTTTTTTCTACATCATAAGATCTAATTTCTTTAACGTGCTTTTAATTTGATATATTTGTTTTTCCTAAAAAAAACAAAAAAAAAAGAAAACACCGAGATGTTATGTATTTTATGTAATTAAACGAGCGCGCACAAGTTGTACGGGTTATATATATATAAAAGCGTGGGTGGACTTCCCGTTTGCAAAACACGTATCTAGTTAGACAATCTCGTGGGTGGCGCAATTCGAGGTAAAAAAAAAAAAAAATAAAATAAACAAAAATAATACACCAACGAAAACAACGGCGCAATGGATAAAACAAGCGATGAGGGTCAACCCGATAGGGTAAACGAAACCACCTACGAATCACTCTCGACAACCGATCCGCTTTATCGAAGCAATTACAACTACGGGCCAAAGTAGTAAACGGGAGAGAAGTGCCGATATTTCCCGAAAACGCGTTTTCCGTCATGCGATCGAGTAGTATTCGCGCGCGTCTCTCTTTATCTGTTTAACTTTATGGCGCCGCTCTCTAATTCGATTTCACGCGTTCTTTTTACTGAGAAAAATGTATCGCTGTCACGCACTTCCCGCGCCCACGTAGGATTTGCCACGCCTCCGCGAGCAACAACTTTTCCGATCGCTCTTTCGACCGGAGTCGATGATATAATCGTTGATTTCACCTTCTCACGCGCAATTAACGTATAACCAATCAAGAGAGAGATAAAGAGCTGAACCTTTTTTGTTTCGCGCGCGCAAAAGTGTACTTACTTCCGCACAGAGAAGAAGAGCGGTTTTTTTTCTCTTGTTTTGTACAGAAGCGCGGAAAGAAAAAGACGCGCGAGACGTGTCCACGTACCGTTTGGCTCTTGAAAAAAAAATTATGCAATAATGCTTTTCTTATTTCACAAGTGTTCCGCGAGTTTCTCCGCGGCGTTTTTTTTTTTTTTTTTTTACGTTCGCGGATCCCGGAGAGCTTGCGCTACTAAAATATTCATGAGCGACCCCGCTCCTCCTTAAACATCTGAGAAAAAAAAAAAAAAAAAAACGGTAATGTTGTTCCGCATTTAGCAATTATTCAATTGCTCGTCCCCCGGTTGCGACAAATTAAATAAAACGCGCCCGGACGGAGACTGCAGAGAACCGGCTTGATTTAAATAATCTTATTACAAAATCGCACGATTGGTCTCTCTCTCTCTCTCTATATACGTGTAACTAAAAAATACCTGTCTGTTTACTTACGTACTCGATGTTAAAATAAAAAAAAAAAAACAATCTTTAATTTTTACTCGCAGTAATTTCTTCGCTTTCAAAAAGTACAAGCGCGATATAATCTAAAATTAGATTCGGCTTTATTCGCTTTCCGCCTATTGTACCTTGCGTTCTCCGTTTCCGCTAAGGAGATAGACCGAGAAATGCTGTTCTCGATATCGTATCATGGAGTCTCCTTTATCCTCGAAAATGCCGACGTATCCAATAGACGACGACGAGAGAGAGAGAGCTCCGGTGAATTTCCTCGGAAAACTGTCCCGGAGCGAACCTATTTTTCCTTACGCCTCGCTTGTTTAAACTCCTCTTTTAGATCGTCGTCACAATTTTTTCTACAATTGTTCCGTTGTTTTTCGCACAGAAAAAAATTTCATCGTTCGTTCGCCCGAGCAAAAGCTAATCGTTCGCGCTCGAGCGCGGTTATATACAAACGCAACGCGCGGCTTTCAGCTTCAACCGTGTAACCAAACCTCATTATAATGCAATTTCCGTTTCCAAAATCTGTGCCAAGGCTCAGCCAGGAAATTATTGTTGCTCTTGTAGTTTGTAAGGAAATATCGATTTCGCAATATCAATATCGTGTTTCAAAAATTGAAAACGTCAGAAAACGTAATCGTTTTTCGAAACGTGGTGGTTTTTTTTCTTCAAGTACACGGAAAAAAAAGATTTGCTAAAATAGCAAGAAATTAGTTACTATATGGCCAGCAAAAAAACATTTGTTAAGTTTAGTAAAATTTTTGTTTTGCCAACAAAATATTTTGTTGATGAAACAAAAAATTTCGTAGGATCAACCATTTTTTTTTGCTGACTATATAATAGCAAAACTTTTTTTTCCGTGTACGAAACCTTCTCTTTGTGCACTTTTTTCTATATTTTCTCTCTCTCTGAAAAATTTTTTAGAACATTTGCTAAATTGTGCAAATGGTGTTTGAAGTTACTCGAGAGCGAGGAGTAACGAAACGTCTTTTATTCACTCAAAGTAAAATAAAATCACAACGGACAAAAGAAAATGCTCAATGGCTGACATTTGCAGAGATTTGTAAAACCCTCTCACACCGCTACACAATCTTGGAACTATTCTATAATACAATTTATAAATAATTCCTCTCTCTCTCTCTCTCTGTCTCATTCTCTGCCTCTGTGACGATAATTACCAGACGAAAGCGTCGTGTCGACGAAAGAAAATCAGTTATTTCGCGCGGAGATGCATTCGAATCGATATAGCTGCATCGCAACTCATGTCGAAGACTCTCTCTGAATTATTCCTTGAGAAACACGTGTCTCACGTGAGATGAGAGATCACGCTCGCTGTTTTTCTCGCTCTGTTTTTTTTTCCCGGATCAAAATCACGGAACGACGCAACAGGACGACAACGTCCTATTTTCGTCTCTCGAAAAGGTTTCATTTAGTCGAGTAACGGTGGAATATTCGAAATATCGGTGGAATTATCATACTGTTGTTTGTCATTATACGATTGTTCGTTCGCTCTCGACATGTTACTCTCTCTAAGCTAGTTTTACGCGTCAATTAAATCAATCGTTTTCGCGTGTCCGCAATTCCCTCGCGAGAAATACATTTGCATCTGTTTCGAAGTTGTTAATACCGGAGCTGTTGCGATTATTATGAATGATTTCAAAAAGGATTACTCTCCGCACGTATATATATATGTATCGTATGAATAAATAACATCTCATCGTGTAATTGAAGAATCAATTATTGACGAGCATTAAATAGCCGTGTTGTGAACACTCACTTCTATCTGCGTTTCGCTCGGCTACTTGGCGAATCGGCGGGTACCCCGGCGGGAGGGATGAGGGGTTCAAATCCCATACATGGCGACGACGACGACGACGACGACGACGACGACGACGTGCGCGGCCGCCGAGTGAGCGACGCACGTCAATCAATTCTGCAACAGAGAATGAAAATTTGCGTAATTAAATTTGCATTTCCGTTCGCCCGATCGAATTCGGAATCGTTAATCGTGAGTAAATATGTATGTGAAACGCGAGCGGTTGAAAATCCAACGTGCAAACACACACACGAACCCCCTTGTAAGATGTAATGAATTAATTAATTGGGGGGGAGGGTTACAATGAGAACTTTTGGGGGGAGGGGCGACACGTCGATAGTGTGCACAAATGGCGCGTTTAATTTGTGGATTTGTGGGATCTCGTGTGCGCGCGGGTCATTGCGTCGAGAGAGCGAACGACGATGTCGATCACTTCGGGGTTTTCGAGAAATGGAGAGATCGTTGGCCGCGCGGTCGAGATTAAGCGCCCTGCAGTTTCAATTTCGCGCGATATCGGTCCTGCGGATGTGGTCGGTCGGTAGGAATCTGGTGTCTTGTGCACGGAGATAAGTGAAATTCGATGATCGAGAAAGTTTCGCGCAACATACGTACGTTCGCGCGAATATTACACGGCGCGATTAATCAACACACACTATCTGGTTGTTTAGAAACACCGTTGCAAAACCCCAAAATCGGGTTCGAATTAATCAAATTGAAACTCGATACGCGGATGTGTACATCATTTAGTTCTCCCTAATGATCCGAGAGATGCGTGTTATATATGTTTTACATCCGTTTCGCGGACAAATATTGTTTTTGTGCGCGTCGGAGCGAGACGGAGAACGTTATTGCGAGCCAAAATCGCGTTCGAGTCGGGGGAACACTTTATGATCGATTTGTTTCTGGAGGAAGTGACGTTCGTGTCGGATGCACACAACAGTAGTTTTGCGTCTTTATGTCTTCGAGAAAGAAATTCGCACCGCGTCTTGTTGTTTCAGGACGTGGGGGGGGGGTTTCAATTAAAATCGAATAAAAACACTACGTTCGCACTCATTCTTCATTTCTCGCTTTGAAGACTAACTCAAAGAAAAACGCTTCCCGAGAGAAAAAAAGATATACGGTACTTAAATTGACTTTCGATAAGAATGCGAGGGAAAAGGGAGGCGCGATTTTTCCTTTTTTTTTTTTTCTTCTCGCGCGAATGTTTCAGCGAAACAAGATACAAAAACACGCGCGGGATTCCGGAAATTTCAAGTCAAGTTAAAAAATAAGAAAAATATCGATATCTCGCGCGCCGGAGAATCTGACTTTTTGAGCTGCATCGGATTCTTTTCTTCCTCCTAACTTTGGCAAGTTCGGCTTCCCCTCCACCTTTTCCCTCCTCCTCGGCTCTTCTTAAATTTACCAGAAACTTCGGAAGTATTTAAGCGAAGAAATATAAGCGTTGGGGAAAAAGCGTATGGAAGAAAGAAGTCTTCTCTCTCTCGTCTTGTCCGAACGTTTCTTTCTCGCGTGCGCGCTAGGAGAAAACGTTCTTACAATTTTCCAAGTCGTCCTCCGGTTCGCGGCTTCGAGTCACGGCACGAGGAAAAACATTTTCCGAGCAAATTGGAACGGGGATAGCTCAACGCCCGGCGGTGAGATGAAGGAACGACGGGCGAAGTCTGGCGAAAAGCTAAGACCGAAGATTTCTCCGCCCCCGAAACGAATTTCCCGGGAACGGCATTTCCCGCGCCGCCAACCGCTGTTTCGCAAATTATCTGATTTTTCATCAATCTTGCCCCGCTCGATTCATCTTTTTAAATAAACGTTATCGCGCGTTACATGTATAACATATAATAATCTATCTGTTACTTTATTAACAGAGTTGCTTTTAATTACGTCACAAAGAATCGAATTTAATTTTTTTAATTAATCGAATTTTCACGTAATTTCAAAAGCAAAATAACAGATATGAACGCAAACAGCGGGGGATCGCGAATTAGCATAAACACTCGCAATCGGCTCCGTAACTCATCCAAGAGAGTGACCCGGGTGCGATCGCGTTCCGGTTTCGCGCTCGCGCCGCGTTATCCTTGGACACCGCAACTAATTAATGAAGCTACGATTAATGCGTAATCGCTCGGGCTCCGGCCGATTGAAAATTGATGGCCTCAATCGTTGTCACGCGAATTAATTGCAAACTGGCGTTGTCCGCGTCACAGCGTACGAAATTGTTATATCGAGCGTTGCATTGGAAATTTATACGCGCACGGATGCGCGCGTAACTAGCGACACAACAACTCTTTTCGCTCGCTCTGATAAGAATATCGAATATCCCCCCGTCGAAGCGGTATCGGTCGCGTTCATTCCGCGAACGGAAAAGACAATGGAATACAAGTGGTTTGAAATTCACACGGACAAATTTTCGCATCCGATGGATGATGCTATATACATGTATTACACCGAAAAAATTATATTCTCGTAAGTAGAAGATTTTACACTTAAAAAATCTTCTTAAAGATTTTAGATGATATTCTTCTGAAAGTAAGAATATATATTCTTTATCTAAGAATATATTCTTAATTTAAGAATATAGTCTTTTTCGATAGTGAGATATATATGTTTTTCTATAGAGNCTTTTTATATTCTAATCAGTATATATTCTTATCAATATTACTATTTAGAGGATTTTCCTCTTAAAATAAGAAACTCTTCTTGGCGCCTATTTTAGTATAAAATATACTTAAAGTAAGTGGGATATCCTCAAAACAAGAATACAATTTTTTCGGTGTA
Source organism: Pseudomyrmex gracilis (assembly GCF_002006095.1). Classification (NCBI taxonomy): domain Eukaryota; kingdom Metazoa; phylum Arthropoda; class Insecta; order Hymenoptera; family Formicidae; genus Pseudomyrmex; species Pseudomyrmex gracilis. The sequence goes on from NW_018020762.1 coordinate 223,520, forward strand.
GGTCTACCGGAAAGTTCTGTCCGTTTTTGGAATAAAACAAAATACAATTATTTTTCTTACCGTCAATAAACTTTATTAAATAATATAATTGCCATTGTTATTAATAATTTCTTGCCAGCGTGAGGGCAATTTATATATCTTATTTTTGAAAAATTAAGAACAATTTGTATTTTGTTTTATTCCAAAAACGGACAAAACTTTCCGGTAGACCTAATATATATATATATATATATATATGTGCATCAACTACGTTCTAACGTCGTTAGCTCTCCGCGATATTTATCGAAACTCGTGACACAGCTGACACAAGTACCGCTACCACATGCTCTCTCTCCTCAAGAATAAAGAAAAATATGAAATATGTTTCTTCTTGTATAAAATGAAAAACGATGGTTTGCTGCGCGGTACGTTTCTTTTGTGTGCGTGCGTGCGTGCGCGTGTGTGTGTATCATGTAATGCTGTTATAAACACATTTGCGCTTCCGAGAAAAAACGCGCGTCGGCGGACGCAGAGAAAATTCCACGCGCATCAAAACGCGCGCACAGTTCTCTCTCTCTAGCGAATAGAAGGAAATTTCACGTCGTGAAATAAATAAAAAAAAGTGCACCTCGAGATACGCGCGTCTCTCGTTTATATATTTGCGTGCGAAATCCGTCCGATATTATTGCGTTATTTACGGTCCCGATGAATGACGTTGAGAAACCGCGGCGTGCCGCCGCGGCAGAGGTAAATAGGAAAAAAAAAAAAATACCAAAGGTGGCGTGTGCGGCATTGTTACGTAGCGAAAAAACGCAACGTTATTTATAATACTCCTACGCGAAAACTTCGTGAATCGACTGACTAAATAATGCAAGTAACACGTCAACCGGCAAGCGTAATCGCATAATTATTGCATGGCCCGCGCGCGGACACTGTAATAAGACATCTCTCCGATCTCGCGACACGCGATCTCCGCGAGAACAGCTGAGTCACACTTTTGCACTTCTTCGTGCAAAATCGCATGATTTTTGCGTGCACGCCCGACGACGACGACGACGACGACGACGACGACGACGACGACGACGACGACGAAAGTTGTGCACGCGACTTCGACCGAGAAACGATTTCTTTCCGCTCTTGTTTCTTCAGGGAACGCGTTTCTGGAGCGCCCTACATAAAAGGAAAAAGCAGGTATCGATGCCTCATTTTTTTTTTTTTTTTTTTTTTTTTTCGCCCATATCGTTTGAAGCAGCTCTCCAAGTTGTACGTATAGATATATGAATACGTGAGGGTTAAATTCGTTTTGGGGTGAGAAAAGATAGGGAGGGAAAGAGAGACGACGAACAAAATTGGGGTCGAACATCAGCCGCAGACGAATGAGGAACGAACGACACCCACCCATTGTCGTCGTGAAACAAACCCTCCGCTCGCTTGCACTCTCGCGCCTTATCGGCAACGCCGAGAAAGAGAGAAAGACGGGGAAAGCTTTTTCGAAGAGAGATCTTCGCGGTGCGTGTGCCGCGGGGCAGTTTTCCCTCTGACGCGCGCGAGAGAAGATATCACGTAATATTTTACCTACAAATCCCACCCCTGCTCTGATGTTTCACCATAACCGAGCTTTTTCCCTTTACGAGGGCAATGATTCCGCTCGTTCGCGCACACAGACACGTGCCCCCAGCTCCTCCGAGCGATTTTTCTCTCTCGCGTCCGGTTCTTTTCTCAGCCGCGATTGTCTTATACGGGGTGGTGCGCGCGCACGCAAGATATCGAGGGGTTAATGGATTAAATAAAGAAGAGAGACTATCCGCCGCGCTGTGCTCTCGCGCGTTTATCCAATTTGTTATCTAGCGAGTCTCTCAAGCGCGCGACCGAAGAAGAAACATCCGCGGCGCTTGTTCGCGGATGTTTCATTTGCGACGCTTCAAGTTCCGACCGGAAGTAGAACTCGACAACTACACAAGAGACCAATTCCGCGTAAGGACGCGGGTTGCAGAAAAAATCCGGCCAAATGCGATTTTCTGCGTTTTGCGCAGACTTTTTATTTGGGAAACGGGGTTTTTTTTTTTATACGAATGATTGAACGCGGTTGTGATCGACGCGAAATCTACAAATACTTTTTACCACTAACTGACGACAAACCTCGCGACGTCGCGTTTGCTAAAATACACTCGCGCGCAAGTTAGGCTGATAAAGACCACCCCCGTTACACAATGGGAGACAAATTGCTTGGCGCGGTGGTGTCTGAATTATTCGTCATGTACCTCTTCAACGTTAGAGCTCGTTGCGAATTATGTACGCTTTCAGAATATCTACGAAATGGTGAGGGCTTTAATAAGGCGCCCATCGCGCGCGCACGTTTCTCTCTAAAATGTGCGCTCCTCTCTCTCTCTCTCTCTCTTTGTATGTCCCTCTGTGTGTACTCAGCGTATATACCCGACGTCTCTCCCGACGAGACGCTAAATAAATTCCGCGTAATTCGAAGAGAGCAGAAGAAGGATCTTCGTTCAACGAAGACGGAAAAGTATATAATTATACCGAGTGTTAGGAAAAAAAGATGCAAATATTTGACGCGATATAGACTGGAAATGAAGCAGAGAGGATTCGGCAAATTAAAGCGACCGTATAAAAATGTCTCGATGTTTTACGGGTGCACCGACAAAATTGTATTCTTGTTTTGAGGATATATCTCACTTACTTTAAGTATATTTTATACTAAAATAAGCGCCAAGAAGAGTTTCTTATTTTAAGAGGAAAAAAATCCTCTAAATAGTAATATTGATAAGAATATATACTGATTAGAAATGTAAAACGCCTCTATAGAAAAACATATATATCTCACTATCGAAAAAGACTATATTCTTAAATTAAGAATATATTCT
>NW_018020762.1:226484-247563 GCF_002006095.1 Pseudomyrmex gracilis
ATATTATTATTAGAATATAGAATAGAATATTATTTAATATTATTCTATTCTATATTCTATATTATATCTATAATTTAAGAATATATTTAAGAATATATTCTTAAATAAAGAAGAATATCATCTGAAATCTTTAAGAAGATTTTTTAAGTATAAAATCTTCTACTTACGAGAATATAATTTTTTCGGTGTGCTTATACAGATGTCGCATCTATGGGTTTTTTTTTTTTTTTAAAAAAAACCCATAAAAATTTTATTACAGATTTTTTCTTTTAACACGTGTATCGAGTCTCCGTGATTTTATATAGACGCTTGTCAATTACACGCGAGAGCTTTGGCGAGATTAAGCGCCGACTTCGAGAAGACGATTAAGGAGAGAAAGGGACGACGAGGGACTTCGAGCACGAACAAGCATATATAAAGTCAATTTGACTTACGTAGTAAAATTTGCACGTGGAAATTTCATCGTGTTAAACGCCAAAGACAAACTGTGATCTTTAATCCGCCATTTGCCCCGGTGTTACTCGAGAGAGAAACGGCGGTCAGGTGTGTGTTGTAAAGTGAAGAAAATGGATTGTGCGCAAACACAGACGACGTTTGGAAAATTCGTGTACCATTCGAGATGTTTCCGCTCGAACAACATCTCCTGTGTGTATATGTGTGTTTGTGTCCGCACACACACACACGATAAATCGACGTGTTCTATCATCGCTGCGCGTGCAGCAGTTAACGATGAAATTCGTGTCGCAACATAAATTCATAAATAATTCATCGTAATGGAAAATACGACGCGGCGGCATTTCACGTCTTTTTATCAAGAAAGATCTTATTTTTATTCGCCTATCAAAAATCTATTACTGAGCGGTTACTTGCAGTTTTCAGCGAGGCGGAGAGACAGAGAGAGAGAGAGAGAGAGAGAAAAAACAAAGTTCAAATCTTGTCAGAAATTGTTATTTTCCCCGCACAGCAAAATTGGATCGTTCGTACGATCCGGATACTTTGTTTCTTGACCAAAATTATGCTAATGGAACGTATTGCGCCGCGCACGCAAACTTCTCGTGAGAAGTTACACGGCAAATAAAGTGCGGTAATAAAGATACTGCACCGATGCACCAAAAAAAAAAAAAACACAAAATATAGCGGAGATCGCAATCGATGCAAACAAAAAACTTGGCGCAACAAAAACGAGTTCTTAACAAGAGAGTTGCGGTTGCGCGCGCTCGTTCCTCCTTTCGATACGAAATCGTTTCGCAAATTATAATATGTATCTTCATTATATATAAACCTTCCCGTTTGGAATCGTTGCGTCGCTAATGCCCTCGATGGACAACTTGGAGCGACTCAAGGACCGATGAAATTCGCTTCGATTATCGCGCAAGTTTGAATTATTGGCAAATGCGATAACAGATTACAGACCGCTTACAGTCCGCACCGATAATGAGCTTCTAATAGCGGGGCATTGTCGAAGCTATTTTCCTATCATTCACTATTCGTTGCTGATAAAACTATAAATTGTTTGATAACACGTTTCACGGCCGGAGTTTGATTTGAAAACGATCTTCTATTTTATAATATAAATATCAGAGAGAGAGGGAGAGAGAGGGAGAGAAAATTTTACGCGCGGCATTTTAAAACCCGAGCATGACGACGAGATTGTTCTTCTGGTTGAACGACTGTTCTTCGTTCATCATTAAAGCCGCGACTCATCGCGTTCCGCGCGCACGCCGGGAATATCTGTCATTTCCCGGGGGAAAAATCCAGCCAAGTAAAAAGAGCGGGAAAAGAGAGGGGAAAGAAACGAGAGAGAGTTGTGCGTGAAAAATTGATTCCGTTGGCGGGTTGAATCACGGCGGCGTGGTGCTTGTGCGCGACGTGCGCTGCTTTCGCGATTCGCAACGCGCGTCGCAAACTTGCGGTCGTCGCGCGGGAAATTGTTGGTAACGAAGCAAGAAACGTACAATGCGCCACGGGGAGAAGGAGAAAGACCGGTATCTTATTATGTGGGAAATAGGACACGCTACATGCGCGAAAGTTGCTGAATGTTTCCGAGACCAGAAGCATTTTTCTAGCCGCGCGAGCTAACGTGTCTCTTTATCGTCGCGATGTAACATTTCGCAGAAAACAGTTTTCTTCCGCCTTTGTGTCCTTTTGTTTTTTTTTTTTTTTTTTTTTTTTTTTATCACTCGTGATATCAAACCAACGTGCATCCGTTAAATAGAATAGAAAATTGATGTAAAAACAGAAGAAGAAAAAAAGATGCTCGCGAAGAACAACAAATATTTCATTATTATTATTTTTTTTTTATTTGTTATTTTCCTCGCGGGAGGAAAATATATAACGAGCGCCTTATATCGAGAGAGCTTTTTATTTATTTGTTCGAGAGAACTTTCAACATTTACTCTCTCTCAAATATGTAATGCACGCGAATACATAAACCCGAAGTCCCGACAGAGAGAAGACAAAAAATTGTTGCGTATAAACTTTCTATTTTTTCGAATAATTTTTTCGAATAATTTTCTCACGGATACATGTGTTTTTCGAGAGAATAAAAACTTTTTCTCATTAATGACGACAACGTGGATACACAGAAAAAAGTTTAAGAGATCACGTCGTAAACTCGCGTTTTTTCGAGAAAAGACAGTCGGATATTTGCTGCTGTAAAAAAAAAAAAAAAAAATGTGGCGCGGCATCTCGCGAAAGGCTTTGGCCGGGAAATCGAGGGATTTACCGTATTTCCGATCGACCTGGATGTCGTTCACCTCGTCGATGGACATCTCGTCGACGGAATCTCGCACGACGAACAGAATAGAGCACGCTTTTACAGAACTCGTCATTCTTCGCGGATCAAAACTCGAGACGAGGGGATCAAAACTATCGGTTTCTCACTCCACGGCGAAACTCTTCTCGATTATTCAAGTGATCTAAAAATATTAGAAAAAAAAAAAAGTAGTAAAATTCCGTATCAAATATACATACGCATTTTGCGTGTCGCGCACATCCGAGACAAAAATCCGAGATTTCATTGAAGAAAAGATAGCGCGCAAAACCGAGATGAAAAACACGCTATGTGTTATCTCTTATCGCGCCAAAAGATTACGCGCGGCGATGACGAATATTTGTTGAAGATGAGAACAACAAACATCTCCGGGAGGATGAGAGAGCAACAAGAATCTCTCCGCGTATATAAATGAAAGTTCCCGGCCGTGTTCGGTTCGACAATATTCCGCCGCTCGATAAATTACGAAGAGAGGAAGAACACAAGAGAGCACACGGCGACACAAATTGCAAAGTTTCCGTAGAACTTGAGAAAGCGCTCCGGATCGATTATACGTTCCAATTTTATCACTTCGAGACGTCGTGAAATAAATTACACCGATGTATAATACAATTTCTTTTATTGTCGTTGCGACCGATACATGTATATCGTCGTGCGGGATCAAGTTTTATCATTTACGTATTTTATCGTATTACGTGTGTGCTTTGCGCAATTTCAGATCGCAACAACGACGACAATTATCTCATTCTCTGATATTTCCGTTGTAATTTTTTTCTTTCCACGCGATTATTAATAATCATTTTTTCGATCAAATATTAGGTTCTATCGGAAAGTTCTGTCCGTTTTTGGAATAAAACAAAATACAAATTTTTTCTTAAATTTTTCAAAAATAGGATATAAAAATTGCCCTCGCAAGAAATCATTAATCATAAATGGCAATTATATTATTTAATAAAGTTTATTGACGGTAAGAAAACTTTTTATTTTGTTTTATTCCAAAAACGGACAGAACTTTCCGGTAGAACTAATATATGAATTTCAACACAAGATGACAAACTGGTTCTCTTTTTTTGAGGGGGGGAAGGAGGGAAGAGAGAGGAAGTGTACAAAGTCTCGTCTTCTTGCGAGAGTTCGCCGAGCATGGGGAGACGCGCACGCACACTTTTCAGCGTGCAAGCGGAGAGGATCGCGAAGAGAGGATAAGGTCTCTGCGCCCTCGATCGGAACGAAGTTACTTTTATATATCGTCACGATCGCACGTCACGTACCTGTAACTTGAGGGGGTGGCGGGAAAGAAGCGAAGGAGAAAGCAGTCTCCCCGAAAAAGCTTTGCCGTGAAGTTTAAATATTCGTCGATACTTGGTGCGGGAGAGGACGCGACCGGGCGGTCGTCCCCCTTTAAACTCACCTTTTAACTCAACTTGCTTTTACAAACGACGCGGACGCTGTACGACATCGTGTTTTGTGCGCGCAACATCGCGCGCGCGAGCGCTCGGAAAAGCATTAACCTCCTTTTTCACCGAACCTTTCTGTTGCGAGTAGTCGAAGCTCTCTTTCGTGTATTCCGCGTACTCCTGAACTCCGTTCAGGACCTTACAGTACCTGCTCTTCTCGAAGCGCGGTTAAAAATTAAAAACGGCGCTCAAGGTGATCGAGAGAGAAATATACAATGTGTTCCGATTAAGAAAGCGCGTCTTGAATATATCGAATAAATAAATAATTAAATAAATATAGTGTCAATTTTTGCGCTACATCGACGCGTTGTGTCTCGCCAATCGTTACCTTACCTTATCTCTCTTTTCGCGTGAGACGGAGAGAGACAATCGTTCTCAACGAGTATAACGACGAGTATTACGTTCGTTTTGCGAGATAACAGCGAAAACGTACAAAGAAGAAAAGAGTGTAACTATGTAGTGTAGTTTAACAACCAACGTTTTTGTATATACAGCGCGTCGCGTCGCACGCAAACGCGCAAAATTCGATGAAAAGAATAATGGGCTAATAAAATAACAAATAATAGATAGGATTTTTAATGGGAAACGCGAATGAAATTCTAACTTTTGTGTGTTCGCCGCGAGATTAATTTGCGACTCGATAGTCATTGCGCCCGACGCAACGCACCCTGCATATGTTTTTTATCATTATTCATCAAACAAAAATAACAACGGTGTGTATGTGTGTGTACATATATATACACACACGACGCACTGTTTGCCGGATAACAAACACACGAGAAAACGTCAAAAACAAAAAAAAATATATTCGCCAACGCGCGTGATTAACTTTTCCGGGATAACAATTTTCGCGATACGGAGAGCTCGCGCGGCGAAGCGATATAAACTACTTTACATGATTAGTGCGAGAGAGAGAGAGAGAGAAAGAACTACACTATGTAATAACAATGAATTCGTACGTATCTAATAAAATGCCAACCGTTAATTAATGTTCTCGCGCGTTTGAAAGGTGAGCGCGGGAAGAATAACATATCCGCGCCGCGATGACACACAAAAGGTCAAACCGCCGACATCGTCGTCGCGATTTTTTTTTTGTTTTATTTTTGTTCGCATCGAAGATTCGATTCGCGCGAGAAGTTCAACCGGAAGTTCAACGGTCTCGACGATACCCTATCGTCGTTATACTTGTATCTGAAAAAAAAAAAAATTTACGTTTCTCTCGGTTTTTTGTTTTTCTTCCCCGGTGTAAATCCGGGAAATTAAAAGTTCTGATTGAAACTTTTTTAAAAAGGTAGGAAAGTAAACCTCTATAAATTCGCGAAACTACTTCCACTATTAGACGTAAAGAAATTTCATAAGTTTGCTTCTTAAAAATTGATGGAAACGATAAAAATTTTTCTACTCTCCCTCCCTCATCTCGCTCTCTCTCTCTCTCTCTCTCTCTCTCTCTCTCTCTTATTCTTAATTAGAATCTTAGAAACGAGTTTCTCTCTTCCGTTTCTGAAAGCACTTTCTATCGCTTCGTTACGTTAGTCCAAAGCGATTCGGTTGAACGTAGTAGCGTAGTAGTTACTAGATACGCTAGTAACACACACACACACACACACACAAATGACCAGCTTGCTCAGAGCAAGCGCGCGCACACAATGACTTTCAGATAGGCAAATCAAACGAGGCGGATAGTTAAAACCGACATTACAAGACGTTTCGCTTCGGACTCGCTTTTGGACACTTGCCATCCACCTGCTGTACGAAACGGAAGCGAGGAGGAGAAGAGGCACTTTGCAACTTGTCGCGAAATAAGAACAACGCCCGAACAAATTGAACGAATCCTTTCGGCGCGCACGCGATGTGCTCGTGCCACTTGTATATATATATATATACAAGTACACACGTATCTTACACATCAACTAATTTAATTAATTCCGGCGCGTGCAGAGATGCATCTTAAGCTACGTTTTATGAACTTTGCGCGATGTAACGCGGCTACGTGCCGATTAAATTTCTAACAAAAGTTTTTCAACAACGTGCGAGAAGACAGATGTAATCTTTTTTTTTTTTGTAATATTTTCAACGCAACGGTAGGCAAACAAATAAATAAATGTGTCGGGAGAGGAAGAGTCTCGTCTCCGTGCGAGACGCGGCGGAAGATTTAAGGAATGAACTAAAACTGCGAGCGCGTGTCGAGAAATCAACCTTGCAGATCTTTTATTTGTTCTTTTCGCACACGTTTCTGTGAATTAAAATGCAAATGCACACACGAGAAGTCGTTCGATTTTTGTTTCTCCGCGCGTCCAACGCTAAGATAAAAGCGCACGCGGCTAAGATTCCCGCGAGAGAGCCACCGAAACGAGATAACATAGATCTATCCGCGAGAGAGGCAAATGAGAAAACGGCGTTATAAAATAATAAAACAATTATAATTAAAAAAAATAAAACTTACAAATCGCAAAAGAAATTATCGACAAAACGCGCGCGCGTAAAAATAAAATTCCTCGCCGCGGTGTCTCAACGATCAGACGAGTATCAATGGCAGTTGTTGAAAAAAATAATTACAACTAATACGCATTAACTGTAATATATAAAAAATTAATATTTAAAAAAATAACAATATATAAAATATTCGAGAAAAACATTGAGAATCGTGTTACGTTCAATATTCACACATTTAATAACTCTTAAATAAATACGACCGGGATGTTTACTCGTAAATGTAATTATTTACTAGTAAATAAAAAAAAAACAGACTTATTGACACAACATGTGAATGAAATGTTTTTCTCGAATTTCTTCGGCAAATGAAAACCTCTTGCGCCGGGTATCTTCTTCTTCGAAATCTGCGATATATTTGTACGCGGCTTAGAGAGATCAACGCCGTCAGTGGTACGAGCAGTCGCTCGCACCGACACCACAGTGGATGACGACGCGTCGAATCAGACCGTTGCCACACACGCTCGGTTATATCGCGAAGAAGAACGAACGTTATATATCCCCGACAGCGAAGATAGCTCGACTAACGATATATACAAAACCGGCTTTGCGTGATAACGGATAAATGCTCGCAAAGAGTTTAATTGCAAAACATGTACACCGGGGGGGGGAGGGGGCGGGGAAGGGGAGAGAAAATACTCCTTGCGTTTTCGCTAAACTTTTCGGATACTTCTCCGTTATACAAACGAGAAGCGCGGGTAGTTAACGAAATTGTGTAATTGTTGTGTGCGCGCGCGCGCGCGCGCGATACCGAGTTCGGAAAAAGAAAAAAATCTAATTAGCGTATATGGAAAGTTGCTTCGGGGTTTTGAGATAAAGTTTTTTTCTTTAGACAGACACACGCGCGCGCGCTTCGAAACTTTATGTGTGCAACTTGAATTGATTTTAAACGCGAGGAGGACAATTTGCACGCGTAAATTTACGCGTTTGGGACGCAGGAAAATGACCATATAAGGGATTATACGTATCGACACAACGATACCGAGATACAAGCGCGCAAACCCTATCGCTAATCGCAAATCCTCTTATCCGTAACACGTATACGCGCGTTAAGCGGCCTGAATTAATAGCGTGCGTGCCGCCGCGGTGCGCTAACTGTAATCAATCTCAACCCTCTCTGCCGCCCGGTGGGGGTGGTGGTGCTATCGCTTACATCGAACACATCTCTTGGAAGAATTAGTCGTTCGCTCTCTCGAGCGTGCACATATGCGAGCAAACGGACATACCTGGTCGTGCCGATCCAAGGTCAGGTCACTAGGCCGGGAATACACACCAGTGTGCCTGGTTTGTTTCTCGCTTTCCTCCGATAGCTCTTTCCTCGAAGTATCGACAGGTAATGTGGTACGGCGCGATGCACGGACGGGGGAAAGGGGACCTGTGGTGTGTTGGAAGCCGCGGCAACCGATGCGGTACAGCCGGCCGTATGCGCGCTCTCGCACGGTCGGCGTAACGACGACTACGACGACGACGACGACGAGCGACGGTTGAAGGGATGAAGAGACGACGAGCGGGGAAACGTATAAGAGGGAGAGAGGAAGAGAGGGCGTAGAGCAGCCAGCGAGACTCGCCCTCGTTTTCACCGGGACGGGATCAATCCACAGGTGTACCGATTACGACGCTACTACCGACGCTCGCCAGCGAGCGCGCGATGAAGAGACAACGACGAGTGTCGGGGACACGACACGACGACGCTGTCAATTGTTGGACCGCGTCCGTATCCGTCGCAGTCTGTCAACTATCGCGGTATGCCGTGGAGCGCCGAGCAGCAGTCGCCGAGGCACACTCGTGGAAGATACGCGGACCCGACCTAACCCCCTCCACCTTCTTCGCCGAACAACCGGCGGCGGGCTCGCATCGCGCGGCGCGCTTCGCGTATCTACAGTGTGGCGCAAGACGCAAGCACGATGCGCTTATATACAGTAGCGCAAACTCTCTGTCGTCGGCACCTTTTGATGTTTCAGCGTGGCCGCAAATGAACCGCACATGCGCGAGGCTCGACGTGCAAACCAATAGCGTCCGCTTGTCTATCTCCGTCTTGTTTCCTCTCGTTCTCTTTTCACCGTTCACAAACACCCTCTTCTCCTTTAACTTGTTACAAATCTTGTAACAGTACATATATACAGTTTGTTTAAAAAACTTTTGATAAAAACAATTTCTTTTTTTTTTTCTAATTTCTAAACATCATAACAATCCGAAATGATTAAATCAAGTACATAATATAGTTTAGGTACTTTGATTTATTTGCGATTCATTGTCTGTGTTTGTTTCTTGAACAATGTCCTGCTTGAATACATATTCTTTTATGTAATTCCCATTTGTTGGACAAGAACGTTTGCATGTGAAAACAGCCAATATTCCCCAATCGATACACTTGACGTCCCTTAAGTCGAGAAAATTCAACAGCTGCGGCATTATCTGCAAACATGGATGTTCGTTAAATCACATGATTTCGTAACAAAAAAAAAGTAACATTTTTTAAATCAATATACCATAAGAAGAAAATTTAATTACAATGTGTAAAATGTTTCCAAACACCTTTTCTTGAATGGTAATTTAAATAATTGCAAAAAATAATGTAGAAATAACAAAGAAACATAAACATTTCACCTGAAACTCAAACTGCCTGTCGCCATTGCACTCTGAACATTTCGGTACGTCTTCTATTTGATTATGTGGCGAAATATACAAGACCTTTCCTCCTCTGTCATACCTGAGAATACAAATTAAACATTATTTATTCAAATAACGAATGAATTAAATTCAAAGCGGGTTGTTTGGGCCGTTTTGCAAGATGTTATGCAGAGAATGTGCTTGAATATATATATATATATATATATATATATGCACACACATATATTTGACGAAATAATTTTTTTCCTCCGCGTAGGATGCTGGATTTGCATCACATATATAAGAAAAATTCCTCAACCTGATTTGAATTTAATTCATTTGTTATTCTAATAGACTTTAGAGGCCCGAAGAATCTTATTCTTCTTTATTAATTATTTATTCAAGTTGCCAAAATCTCTCGCACAAAACCCAAACTCATTTATTATAAAATACCTTAAAATCTGATCTGGATATTCGTCTATCTTCGCGCGAAATTCCGCAAATATCTCATCTTTTTCGTCACTATTCGCCATTTGCGACAAGTCGTCGTTAACATCCTCGTGCTGAAGAGTTCCAGCTTCGCCGTCCTGAACCATCTTGTTATACTTCTCTAGTTCCTCCTGCTCGCTTTGAAACTCATCGATATTTTCCACACCATCGTCCGTGGAAACGTCGGTGTCTATAACGATTTCGTATTCGGGAAATAAAAAACTGTTGCCGTTGTTATCCCTTTCCGTGCCACATGTGTCCTTGTGGCCGTTCTTCCAGTCGTACACTTGATGCATGCGACAGCAGTAATTGATCGCTCTGCACTTGCTGCAGTGAGAAGATGCCCAAATTCCGCACAATCGACAGGTCTTCGTCCATTTCGACACGTCTAAGTGGAAAACAATCTATGTTTATTTGTTTGTTCCATTATATACTTACAATACATTCGCATGGGGCCAAATTTGTGCCAAATACTCACCAACATCATCGCCCCAGTCCTTCTGCTCCACAGGTGGTTCTGATGAGTAAAAACTATTGCATCTTGCCAACTGCGATCGGAAGACCTTTAAATTTCCATTCTGATTCGGTTTGCAGCAATCCGCGTTCTTGCACACGAATATATACACAATTCGGTGAAACGCGTCGGGATCCGGGTACGGCGCGTAGACCTGGCACAGGAACACGCAAGGATCGCCGCAGTGCTCGCACTTGGTATCGTTTTTGCCGGGAACGTTTGTCAGACCGAGCCAGGCCGGTTTGCCGCCCACTTTGCTGGGAAAGAATCTGCTCTCCAATCGCCAGGACTCGCATTTCCTCACAAATCCCAAATCGATTGCCATGCTGAGAACCCTGGGTTTGAAAATTCTATTCTTCCCTATCCGGTTTTTTTCCTGTCAGAATCGATAAAAGTATCAAAACACACCACGTAGACGCGCACCACGTGCGACCGATCTAACCTAACCCTAACCTGATCTTTGACCCAACCTGATCCTTGACTTGACACAAGCAGAGACCAATGGGAGATCTGTTCCTCGTTGCACTTGTTGCGATTTTTGCACCTAAAAAAGTCTCGTCGTCTTCGATTATTAACAAAAATCGATCGATTGTAAATTGTCAAATGTGATTGATCGATTCTGCTAAATAAACAACCAACAATTCCGTTGGAATAATCGATCGATCGACGCCAATCGAGTTCTCTCCGTGATCGATACGATCTTTATGCTCTGTGCTCATGCAACTTATTTTGTGCGCGACCGCCTTTATTTTTGCATGCGCAATCGTTGTTTAACGCAATGATCTGTCACTCGTCTGTCATTGTTGTTTAAGGTTAACTCGTCGATCCGTAAAACTTTTTGGCGCTTTATTGTAACAACAAAAGTCGTCGCGATCAAAATGACGTCCTGTTTCGAGAACATGCAGGTGCCGTCGTGCGTCTGGTTCGAGGGCGGCGAGAAAAGAAACGCTCTGGTTTCCATGCTCGCGGGCACCCTGGTAAATCTACTAAGTTTGCAATCCCATTTACAAAATCTGTGTCGTACACTCGTCCGGTTAATAACAAAAGATGTTTTTCTTATATACATATATATATATATATGGTGTATTATTTTCCCAAAGTCCGGAACGTAGGGTCTACTGAAGTGTTGCTTTAGTTTTTTGTAGGATGGTGGTTTATAATAGACGCTCACGCAAAGTATCCAAGTGAAATGGCAAACGCATATCATGTCTGTGGAATATTTGGCACCATATCGCTCTTTATGTGAGTAACAGTATCATCTACAGTTGTACATGTTCAATTGGAACTTTTGTTGTTTTTAACACAATACTCGTGTTTTCTCTCTTCTTCTCATTTCAAACAGAAGAAGCAATTTGATTTTGTTTCCTTGACACAGGGTCAATTCGGTAACAAATGCGCAAATAAGGGGAGAAGCTTACAACGGCGGTTGTTTAGGAGCGAAAGGTGCGAGGAGTTGGTTGTTCATAGGATTTGTTATGGGATTTGCAGCGGTTATAGCGGCCTGTTGGATTTTATTTGCCAACTTTGTGGTCGCAGGTAAATTTGTATCCTTGTAACACATCAATGTGTGCAATAATCAGGAAAACAAATGTGTTATCGAGTTAAATTTTTTTTTGTAGGTGCAACTTATCACTGGCCTGGTGTGGGATTGTTCCTGCAGAATGTGTTTATATTCGCAGGCTCGCTCATATATAAATTCGGTCGGTCCGAAGATCAGTGGGGTTAATGGATACGCGCGCGTTGATGATGCGCGTCCACGTTGATCGAAGAACTTTTTTATTACTGTACAATCAATTAACATGTTCACACAGAGCATATTATTAAATCTTGTACCTTTCTCGACCGAAACAAGCTGCTGAGGTGAACGTGTTGAGTATCACATAAGAAACTCGACTGGAGATTTTTTGTAAAATCAGTATCGGTATATCTTATATTGCTTCTAATCGGAAATCCACTTTGATCAGCAACGTTAAAATTTATTATTGCTGCTTGAACGTTTTTATAACGGTGGCGATGTCCACTGGAATTGAGAAAATTAACAGTTACACATATCTATTGATACGCATCCACACGTAAAACCACAATTAACATCTAACAAATAAGAAAATTAGCGACTTTTGTGATGAAAATTAAATACGCCGCTTGTGTTAAAATAAGTTTCACAAATTATAACAGTAGCTTCTTCATGCACTTCCTAATATTATTCTTCTTGTCATCGTTTTTTTTTTTTTTTTTTTTTTTGTGTGCGTGTGCGTGTGTACATGTGCGTGCACGCGAGTCGCGTGCGCGTGTGTGTATTTTGTTTACGTGATATTTCTTATGTGTTATCGAAGTTAAGTAAATAAATCGTTTAGACAATTAAGAATTCTCTCAGTTTTTAGGAGTTAAATTATATATGTATACACATATATATATATATATATATATATGTAAGAAACTAAATTTTATTAAAAATAAAAATAAAGTTTTGCCTAAAAATGTGTGTGTAGAAATCACGCAAAATATTAAAAAAAAAAATTTTATCGGTTGCATCTTAACAAGAGTGTAAAAAACTTCATCCAGGTTGCTGCAAATCGGCCGAAGATTAATTTGGCCGATGCGACCGGTCGATTCCTTCTCTCTCGAGATTTCCACAGATCTCGAGTCTTCGATTTTCAGCCTCAATAGACACAAGACTTCAAGTACCTTCTATGTATAAGTAACGTATATATATATATATGTATACGCACATACATACGTTACGCACGCGGATCGCATTGCAATTGGTTTTGGTTTGCCAACGCGGACCAATACGACACCAGCACTCGTACGTTGATTTACCCAATCCCAATGTGCCACACCAACACATGGTGTATCGGCGACACGGAATTTTGCCGACGACGAGAGCAACATATAGAGTAAACGTAGAGGAGAAGATAAGGTTCGAAAACTTTTTTTCGGTTTCAAAAAAAAAAAAACGACTGCTATGCGCGAACGTGCGCTCTGAATGTTACACAGCTGAGACTCTCGTCTTTGAATAAAAACGCGCATTATTCTGTCGCAAACGCGAACGCAAGGTGAGAGCGTACGTTATTTACTTTTTGTTAAGTTAAGTTTACAAAATTCACGTCGCCGGTATTCGTTGTTAACCACATTTGACAGCTAACACCTCGTGTATCGATACACCGCAAGAGTATATATATATATATATATTTTTTTTTTGTTTTTTTTACCAAGCTGCAAATTTCCGAAATCTTTCTCGACGCTTTGTTTCTCGAAATATTCGAAACCGCATCGTTTCCAGATGGAACTTTCGCGAAGAACCGTGTCGATGACAACCTTGAGTTTGCTCGTCCTCGCCACCTTCATCGGCATCAGCGAGGAATTGGCAGTTATGAGCATTGACATTGGTAGCGAATGGATGAAGGTCGCTATTGTTTCGGTACGTACCAAATAGATTAATTTTAAAACTGAGTTTTTTAATTGCATACGTGTCTTATTGTTTTTGTTTTTTTTTTTTTTTACTTAAAATATATTGACCGCAGTTCTTGACACTCTGAAATTTTGCCTTGCAGCCCGGTGTCCCTATGGAAATAGCATTAAACAAAGAATCAAAGAGGAAAACACCGGTGGCGATTGCGTTCAGGGAAGGGGAGAGATTTTTCGGCGAAGACGCCCAAGTGGTGGGAGTGAGATTTCCCCAGAACATGTTTTCTTATATTCTAGATCTTGTAGGAAAGCCTATAAACAATCCGATGGTACAACTGTACATGAGGAGATTTCCTTATTACGATATCGTTGCTGACAATGAGAGAAAAACTATAGCCTTCAAGTTGAACGAAAATACAACGTACACTCCGGAAGAGTTGCTCGCGCAATTATTGCACAAAGGCAAGGAGATGGCGGAAGCTTCGGCTCATCAGAAGATCAACGAAGCGGTTATCACTGTGCCTGGATTCTTCAATCAGGCCGAGAGGAGAGCGTTGGTTCAAGCGGCGGAAATGGCCGAACTGAAGGTGTTGCAGCTACTTAACGATTATACGGCTGTTGCTTTGAATTACGCTGTGTTCGGTAGAACTGAAATCAATGATTCCGCTCATTACATCATGTTCTACGATATGGGGGCCAGTAGTACCACAGCGGCAATTGTTAGCTATCAAAATGTTAAAACTAAAGAAAGAGGTTTTGTCGAAACCAATCCTCATATTACTGTTTTGGGTGTGGGATATGACCGTACGCTCGGTGGTCTCGAAATGCAAATCAGACTGCGGGATTATTTAGCGAGGGAATTTGACGCGCTGAAGAAGACATCGAAATCCGTTTTTGATAGCCCGAGAGCAATGGCAAAGCTATTCAAGGAATCCGGACGTGTGAAAACGGTGCTAAGCGCCAACGCAGATCATTTTGCTCAGATAGAAGGCTTGATAGACGATATTGACTTTAGACTGCAAGTAACGAGAGAGAAATTGGAAGAGATATGCGCCGATCTGTTTGAACGTGTGGCAAATCCTGTGAAGATTGCTTTAGATACTTCAGGTAAATTATCTTTGAAAATAAAACGCGTTAACTAAACGGGATCGAATACAAATGTTTTTATGTTAATTAAAAATTTGTTTCAGGTTTAACAATGGATATCGTATCGCATGTTGTATTAGTCGGAGCGGGTACTCGTATGCCGAAGGTACAAGAAGTATTGTCTCAATATGTTAAAACAGAATTGTCGAAGAAAGTGAATGCGGATGAAGCGGCTGCTCTGGGTGCCGCCTATAAAGCGGCTGATCTCAGCAAGGGCTTCAAGGTCAAGAAATTTGTCACGAAGGACGCCGTGTTGTTCCCAATTCAAATAGTATTTGACAGAGTTACCGATAACAAAGTTAAACAGGTAAAATCTGATCGCACAACTCTTTTTCTCTATGCGTTCGAAAGTCTTGGATTCTTTTAGTTTCTCCCTATATATTGAAGTCATATTTTTGTGAACAAAGTTTTTCTTTTTTTTTTCAACAGGTGAGAAAGACCTTATTTAACAAAATGAATCCTTTCCCGCAAAAGAAAATTATTACATTTAATAAGTGTACAGAAGACTTTGAATTTAATGTGAATTATTCTGAATTGGATTATTTACCTCGCAGAGAGGTGACGTAAGTATCTGCAGTTTTTTTTCTTTTATTTGTGTGTGTGTGTGTGTACACAAATTAACACAAATTGTTTCTTCGAATTGTGATTAAAATGCAACGTTTATTCAACTGTTTACAGATCTGTAGGCGATACCAATATATCTGCTATATCGCTGATTGGCGTGTCGAAAGCTATAGAAAAACATACCAAGGAAGGAGCCGATATTAAAGGGGTCAAAGCGCATTTCAACATGGATGACAGTGGCATATTGAATCTATTGAATGTAGAATTGTTTTCGGAAAAGTTGAGCACTAACGTCGCAGAAGAAGAGGGTACTTCAATATTTGGCTCAATTAGTAAATTGTTCGCAGGTTTGTGTGAAGGCAATGCAAAAAATGATGCGAACTATCGATCTCCTTTTTATTTATAATATTGTATTATTTTTATATAATATTACACGGATGTGTTGATGTCCGTGATATTTATATTATTCTAATTTTTTTTATCTTGGCAAAAAAAAAAAACATTCTTCAACAAACACGTTATCAGAGAAAGAGAAATCATTTTTTGCAGTTTTACTAAATAAAAGATAATAGAGTGGGAAATGCGGTACTAAAACACAGCAACATAAAAAAAAGCTCCATTTGTCGAAATATACACAGAGTGTATTAAATTTTGCAAGGTTTTACTTTTTTTTTTTAGGTTCCAACGAGAAAGAATCAGAAAAATCAGAAGAGTCTCCGCAAGAGGACGTAAAACCAGTGCATGAAGAACCGGAATCACCAGATGTGCCCAAGGAAACTGAGACGGAACCAAAGAAGAATGAGACAAAACCGAACGAAGAAAAACCTGCGAACAAGACGGAAAAAGCGGACAAAGAGAAAAAGCCGACTATCGTTCAGTTGAAAGAAGTTATCGATACAAAAGAGATCAAATTGGGATCGCAAATATTGTCCGGTGAAAAACTTGCTGAATCTCAGGACAAGTAAGCAAATTGCAATATTTAGCAATAGAACAAATTCAACAAAGTATTTTTCTCTTCAATTTCTTTGTACAGCAAGTTGTTTAATATCTTTTTTTTTTTTACATTATTTTTACAGAATACGCCGTTTGAACGTGCACGATCGGGAGAAAGCGCGTCGTGAAAACGCGTTGAACAATCTCGAGTCGTACGTAATCGATGCGCAACAGAAGCTCGATTCTGAGGAATATTTGGCCGCGGCGACCGACGAGGAAGCCGAACAGATCCGAAAAGCGTGCACCGAGATATCCGACTGGCTCTATGAAGACGGGTTTGGCGCGACGGCGGAAATTTACGAAGAGAAATTGACGGATCTGCAAAAGTTAACCAACGACGTTTACGAGAGAGTCTCGGAGCACCGAGACCGTCCGGAAGTTCTCAAGGGAATAGTCGCATTGCTGAACGGAAGTAGATTGTTCTTGGAGAATATGCGTAACTTGAGCGTAACGACGGAAATTATCACGTCTGTTGAAGTTGAGACGTTGGAGAAGGCGATCAACGAGACAGAGGTAATTTTTAAGCACGGAATCTACGAGATTGAAGAAAGCAATATAATTAGTAGACATACATTGTTTATTTGATAGTTTTTATGATATTAATATTGAAAACATAACATTTTTTTTAAGGATTATTATCAGGCAGCTTTGCGATCTTTCGCCGAGACGTCGATGAATCAACCGGTACAGTACAAAGTCCGTCACATAGCACAAAAGATGGAACTGCTTGATAGGGAAGTCAAATATTTACTTAACAAGGTCAAGATTAGGAAACCAAAACCAGAAACTACAGCGGGTAATAAAACCGAGCGTCCGACGGAAGAAACTAAAGAATCAGCCGAAGAAGAAGAAACCGAAACATCCAACACCGAAGAAGACACGTTAGTTATACCGGAAACCGATAAGTCGCAAACAACAAACACGCAAAATCCAGAAGAGGACGAGCATCAAGAACTATAAGAAATAAGTTAATTTATATAAAAAAGTGTGTGATTCTCTGTTATTGATCGACTTCTCTTCGTCGATTTAGGCAATTTCCGTAGGGTTACCTTTGTGGTGAATGCATTTAAGACTTCAAAATCAAAGTGGGATTTCTTTATGCGTCATTATGCGTTTTGATCGCTTATTGTTTAAAATATAAGCTGTTCCATTTAATGAATAATCCATATTTATATTCAAGATATATAATATATTAATTTTATTCGTCATTAACTCATTACAAAGTTATTATTGAAATTAATCGAAAAAAAATGTTGATCTTATCAGAAACTGTTTAAGATAATTATGTTACACAGGTGCCAAGCAAACAATAGCAAATTCAGCTATTTGACTAATTTGGTGATAAAAAACAAAAATAATAATAATAATAATAATAAATGGCCAGTTCTCCGTGAGAATTTATCTTCAGTCTTTTCTACTATATCAAATTTTTGGGGCATGCAAGATGTTTGCCGCAATTATATCTCAATCATGCATCGTGTATCACAAGATATAGAGTTGCGGTACATACAAATCGTAACACATTAACTCTTGTAAAAATAATAAAATAATTTTTTATATCTGTTAGAAAATGGAGATCTTCTCATACATGGCACAGCTTTGTATGTGCGCGTACACATATATTATATATACTATACATCAGTTTTCGAAACAAAAAAAGTTTATCTTCCACAATTTAATTACATCATCTTCTTCATGAAAAAACTGTTAAATATATTTCTTTTGTTACTTATATGATATTTTGTATAGTATTTATATAATATCGTACAATAAATTATTTCCAATCTTCAAATATATATTTCTCAAAGAAATGGATTTAGTTACTTTGTAAATATAACAAATCCGCACAAAATGTACGGCATATACATACATATATCTATATAAGTTTATGTATAAATTGCATGATGGTTTTTTTTTTTTTTTACAGCCCGGTAAACGTGTTGAGTCTCGACAAAAACTTTCTATCATTCCAATAAAGATGATAATAATTTTGATTTGTTATTCTCTTTCTTCTGTGAGATATATATTAAATTTTAACCTGGTTTTGTCATTCTTTGAATAAAGAACAAAAATATCGCTTCTGTGATAAAAGAATTAATTTTGATATTTAATTTTTTATGGTTTACAGATTTACCACAATAATAAATCTTAGAAATAAATGTATTATACACATTTTTGTGTTATGAATCAATTTATAATAAATAAGCATAATGTGGAAACTATTTACAGATTTGCAAAGGGTAATCTTGCTTCACACATCCAAATGTATTGAAACAATGTGTCGTCCAGGTACCATTACTAATCCTAATACTCTTGCTTCCGTATGTTCTGTAGATAGAAATTCAGTGCACGAGCCCAGAATAACATTGGCATCGCGATCAGTACATAAGAAAGATCCTTTCAACACTCTTCCGTCTGTCATTTCAATTCGCAGACGCCGATTTAACCAGCTTCTTAACTTCTGCTTTGCCGGAGATTCTTCAGGGACAATTGCCTGCCACAATACAAGCGGCGTAATATTTGTTTATTTAAAGATGTGTAATTGTGCGTATATATATACATACATAAAAAACATCCTATATAATTTTAAATTCATAATATATATGAAAACTGATAAAAACTTAATTGACTAATAAGCAAGACAAATACACTATGTGAGTCTAAAAAAAAAAAATTATTAGTACAAATAAAACAAGAATCGTTCGTGTATAATTACCTCCCCGTTTCCAATATGTTCATTGTTGACTATTTTACCTAAATTATGTACCGTCTCCTTCATACTCGTACTCATTGCACTCCCGATTTTTTTACTTTTTACAAGCGGTGACAAAAATATTACAAATTATATTTATATATCTATCTATATATCTATATATATATATAATATATACACATATATGTATATATATATTTCTCGAGACTACGTGAAATAATACTTATTCTCTCATAATTCTAATTTTTGTTTTATTCTCTATGTATACTTTAACAGAATTTATCCCAAATTTTGTCCACAAGCATCTCCATGGCAATACGTAGGTTAGATCCAGTTTCGCCAACTTCGGTTAACATATATATAAACAATTGATTAATTCACAACAAAAGTGACCAATCGCATCGGTTGATCGGCAGAATCGACCAACCCGCAACTGACGCTTCGTCGATCGATTGTTTTTAACTGGAGTAAGATATAAAAGTGGTTCGCAACGTTGCAAGACTTTTTCTACATTTGAAATCAATTGTGATTGGCGAAGTTGACTCGTTGCTTTAGACAAATGGTCTTCGGTCTTATATAAAGACATAAGATAATTAACCAATCAATGCTATCTAGAACAAAAGAAATAGGAATGAAAACGAAAAGCTGGATTGGTTGACTTTCTTATGGCTTATGCGTTTTTTATGAGTTAAAAGTCTGCGGTTCGGCCTTTAATTTTCTAGTGCTACCAACACGCGTCGATCGATCAACCATCTGTTTTTTAACCTCTGAGATAAATTGACGTTTAGCACTTTGGAATGCGTTTGTTGTGAGCAAAGATCTGGTTGTCTGTGATTATTCAGTTGCATTGTCGACATGTTGAAGGCGTCCCTGCGTCGAGCTTGCGGGCTCCTTGTGAGTGATCAGTTTTTTGGAAAATTATGTAGTTTTTAAATTTTTCACAAAATTACGTTTTTATTGCCATATAACCCTTATGTATATCTTACATAATCTCTTCAGTGCTAAAAGTTTCCAAATGAGGCTGAAAGTATGTTATGAAAAAATAAATTCTATAAAAAGAACAGAAACTGTCAATTATTTTATTAGTTGCATATGACGAGGAATATTTTTTGGAGTAAACTTTGCGGAACACATCAACGTGTTCAAATAGAATTAATAACAGGAACATTTGTTCTTCTGTACAAATGGATATTTGATGATTTTTCTAAATTATTTTGAATTCTAATGCTTGATCTGTGATTTTTTGATTCTTACATTCAAAAATAATTTTTTTTCTAAACAGACTCCGAGAAACATTAGGGGAGTGCAAACAACAGCATCTTGTGCATCGGATCAGCTGTTTAATGTATGGAACATATTAATACTAAATGAGATATAAGATATAAATGTTTTTGATAAAATTATAAATTTTATTTTACTGCAGCACAGAGATAGTGAGGAGGACAATCCTAATATTCCATTTGAATTCAATGAGGCAAATAAGAAACGGATCGAAGCTCTTCTGGCAATTTATCCCGAAGGTCACAAACGGGGTGCCATGATACCTTTGTTGGATCTAGCGCAGCGACAACACGGCTGGCTGCCCATCTCCGCCATGCACAAAGTTGCAGAAATACTGGAAGTACCGCGCATGAGAGTATATGAAGTAGCCACATTTTATACAATGTTCAATCGCAAACCCATGGGCAAGTATCACGTACAGATTTGCACCTGTACTCCATGCTGGTTGAGAGATTCAGATTCCATAGTCCAGGCTGTGACAAAGGCCACCAATTGTGAGATAGGCGGCACCTCTGCAGACAAATTGTTCACTGTTTCAGAAGTAGAATGTCTCGGTGCTTGTGCTAATGCTCCGATGTTCCAAGTGAACGATGATTATTATGTATGTATTTCTACTTTTGAATTGAGGATATTATATACTATAT
>NW_018020762.1:248163-255038 GCF_002006095.1 Pseudomyrmex gracilis
GTTTATAATTAGAATAATTTGTAAAAGGTATTTGTTTTGGTTTTTATATATTAAGTTGTGTGTCATTTGTGTTATATTTGAAGTTATACTTGCAAAAGTTTAATCATTAATGGTAACATTTTATAGACACAAGGATATTTAATAAAAATAAAATAAATATACATGTAATATATATTTATCAAAAAGATATATAAAGTTTATGTATTTGTATATAAACTTCTGTTATAAATTCATACAGTATGTGTGCCCGGGACTCTCAAACAAATTAAAATAATGGAAACATTTTCAATATTATGTAATAATAACAGAATAATAAAATCCTTGGTGCTGGAAAACACATTGCAAACTCAATCTAATTTATTGTTCCTTTTTCTATTGTTTCTCAATATACAAAATATGATAATTACTTATACATTTTATTGTTACGCATGTATAATTTATAAGTCATATCGCATATACATATAATTACGCATATATAATTTATAAATTTATATGCATCAAAATTGATTACTTACATTATTATCATAACTATTTTTACATGTACGTTGTATATACATACATCTATTAATCCTTAATAATAAATAGTGTTTTATATACATACGTATATTTATAATAAATTTACAAATTATTGTTTAAAGATTGACAAATTATTGAAAAAATGTAAGAGAATTAAGCAAGAGAGAGAGAAATAGCAAGAGAATTGAGCGGGTAAGGTGAGTTGCGCGTCGTCCAAGAGCCTCGAAAATATCAGGAAAGTATCAGGAATACATGTTGTGCGAAGAGGTAACGCGAGAGGTATCTGTGGGCGAGGCTACGCGTCCCCCCATCGCCTCCTACGCGCCGTGAGTCGCGCGGTGATTGGCTGAGGCGCGAGCGACTATAATGGCCGCTTGACCCCGCCCCGCGTGCTCCGTAATGGCGCGCGGGGTGGGGCCAAGCGCGCTATATGTATACGAGAAGGTATACGCCCAGGAGCTGGCGCGTATACCTACTCGCTAGACATACTTTCCTGATACCTTCGCTCGATTTCAGCTCGTTTTCTGCGTCCCATAGTTTCCAACGACCAAGACTATTGCGCGTAAATCTTGTGCTCTTGTTCGCTTGATTATTTATTAGCGTGTAAAATAAAATAAAGAGAGAAAGGCAGGTAATAAATAAATAAACAAATAAACAAATAAATAAATAAATAAATATAAATAACGGACGAAATATTATGCAAGTCTTTTATTTTCAATACTTATCGAATATTGTGTCGAATTTTGTGTAGATTTTTAATAATCGACGTAATGACTTATTATTATTATTATTTATTATTAAATCTAAAGGATTCAGAGAACAGTTTTCGTAACGTTGATCGCAAAGTTGCTCGTGCTCAGCTTGCGTGATCTCTTGATCAGCTGACGATGTGATCGGGTACTTTTATATACTTAGCGATGAGACGCTACTAGACTACACATGTGTGTGCACAACACAGGAGGATTAATAAAGAATTATTAATAATAAGTTTAACGTGTATGTATATAATGCAAAGTGTAATAAACTGAAACAATGGACGAGCCAGTTGCAACGACGGAAAAGTCCAAAAAAATAGAGGCTATAAGTAAAGAAACGATCCATCACATTTGCTCGGGCCAGGTAAGGTTAAGGTCGTTGTAAAGAGAAAGGAGAGAGAGTATATAGCATAATTTATTAAAAGTCAGTTTGTTAAATAAAACACGTGACTTTGAATATTGTAAATATTTTATGTATATATTTTATGTATTATAGGTAGTGCTTGATCTCGCAGTCGCTATCAAAGAATTGGTGGAAAACAGCTTGGATAGTGGTGCTACGGTGATTGACGTGAAACTCACAGATTATGGGAAAACTTGCATCAGCGTCAGTGATAATGGTAGTGGTATTTTAGAGCAGGATTTTGAAGGCTTAGGTAAGTCTATAAAATAAACAGTAAACAGAGAGAGAGAGAGAGAGAGAGAGAGAAATCAATATTGTATAAGACATAATTAAATTCAAATGTAAAAGAGAGCACAACTTGGACAATTATTTGGAATCTCAATGTATCTCGATCTGTTGAAACAATTTAAAAAAAAAAACGTAATAATTTTCTTTTTCTAATCCCATTTCACGCAGGTTTGAAACATCATACTTCGAAGTTACGAGAGTTTACGGACTTGGTGGAAGTGAACACATTCGGATTTCGTGGCGAGGCATTGAGCTCGTTGTGCGCTTTGTCCGAGCTGATTGTTGTCACTCGACATCCGTCGAGCGATCACGGATTTAAATTGGAATTCGATCGGAACGGTGTGCTTGTAAAGAAGACACCGTGCGCCAGAGACAAGGGTACGACCGTACATGTAACAAACATATTCAAGAATCTACCCGTGAGAGCAAAAGAGTTTCAAAAGAATTTGAAGAAAGAGTACGCGCGCGCTATTCAGGTTCTGTACAGCTACTGCTTAATTTCCACCAACATCAGAATTACGTGTCACAATTCGATATCGGGCAAATCACCCAATCTCGTAATGGCCACAAGAAGCGCCAACAATATATTGGACAACATAAATTGCGTGTTTGGAAAAAAGTCCGTTGATAATATTGTTAAACTCGAGTTGCAATATCCGGACGAAACAGTATTGCAGGAATATAATTTGCCCAATGACGTTACCGTGGATTTCGACTGGGAATGTTACGTGAGCACTTGTAATCACACGATCGGACGTTCCGCCCCCGATCGACAGTTCTTGTATGTGAACGGACGACCGTGCGATCTCACGAAAGTCAGTAAACTGATAAACAATATTTATCATAGATACAACAATAAACAATATCCGTTTGTTCTTCTAAATATCAAGTTGGATCGACAGTGCGCCGACGTTAACGTTACTCCCGACAAGAGAACAATATTTTTCACGCAAGAACGTCTTATATTGGCAACGCTCAAACACAGTTTAACGACGAAATGGGACAAACTGCAAGGGAACTTCACGACGAAAACTTTAACGGAATTAAATTTCGGTTTAAAAAGAACAATCTCGTCTAATTGCGCGAATCCTCCAGCTAAAAGATTGCAACTATCGTCTTCCTTATCACAAAGTGATGATATTCAGACCAACATCAGATCGGTAAAAAAACCTGTTGACGTAGAAATGACGATAAGTATATCAGCAATAAAAAAAAAATTACAAGAAAAAGAGAACGTAATTGCGGCACCTGTTAATCGAGAAAAAAGAATAAAATACAGAGTGCAAATGGAAGCCGATCAGCAAGAGATCGAAAAAGAATTACAAAGAGAATTAACGAGAGATTCGTTTGGCAAGGTGCGCGCACATCTAAAAACTATACAATTGTTATATAAAAAATGGACTTACGTGACAGTAAATATAAAATTTAAATATATTTAAATTTTTCAAACTCTTAATCATTTGTTTTGTAGATGAAGATAATAGGTCAGTTTAATCTTGGTTTCATAATAGCTCGTTTAGAAGATGATCTTTTTATCATTGATCAACATGCCACGGATGAAAAATTTCGATTTGAGAAGCTCAGCAACGAAACAAAGCTGAAAACTCAAAAGCTTATCGTACCGAAGTCAATGAACTTGTCCGCGTTGAATGAAACAATAATCATTGATCATCGACAAACGTTTGAAGATAATGGGTTTACCTTCAATATCAACGAGCAAGGTATCTTCTTATGTGATCTCCAATAATAGTGACTTCTAGCGTAAATCAGTTTATTGTTTTTAGCTGAGCCCGGCAAGAAGATAGAATTAACAGAAATACCTGTGAGCGGTAATTGGCAATTTGGTCAAGAGGATATAGAGGAAATGGTGTTTCTCATCAGGGAAGCGGGTAACGAGATTAAGGAAAGTCACATGTATCGCCCGAGTCGTGTGAGACAAATGCTGGCGTCGAGAGCGTGTCGTAGCGCGGTCATGATCGGCACAGCTTTGAACATGAGCGAGATGCAGAGACTGATAATGCAAATGGCGGAAATGCAAAATCCATGGAATTGTCCCCATGGAAGACCTACCATAAGGCATCTATTGTCCTTATTATTAATAAACAAATAAATAATCTAATGATGATTTAATATATTTTATAAAAATAATATTGAAGTACAAAATGTGAGTGGTTGCAATAATTGTTTGCTGTTATCCTTACAAAAACTCAATTTATAATTTATCAAAATTTTAAAAATGTGTAGCACAACACAGGCGCGCGCTGATATACATATATATCAAGATAATATATAATCTTATCTCGTGTTAAAAATATCACTTGCTCAAATAAAATTTACATAGAGAAATAATTTGAATTAAAAAAAGATTAAAAAATGTACGGCATAAAAACAGAGGTTTTATGAAATTTAACCATTACGGAGGACACATTTATATACACAATATCTTTATTTTTTTTAGCGTTACACACTAATCGTCCGGAATATGTGAAAACCAGAATTTGCAGTTGATATTATGGTACCTGGACACTGTGGGTGCCAATGTAATTCTTTGATATCCGATTGTCCTTGATGTATGAATAACAACTGTGGTGGCAATTTGGCCAATTCACTGTCTTGAGGTTCGTCCACGTTATCTGCTTCAACCGACAAATCCCACTGAGCAATCTGATCGTCAGTTCCGCCAGAAGCAAACACTGTAGCTTCTGTAGGATGCCACTCCACAGTGGTGACCGGCGCGGTGTGCTGTTTGAAAGTAGCAATTGGACTTGAACCATTTTGTCCAAATTGCCGTAAATCCCATACGCACAGCAGTCCGTCATCACCGCCTGATACCATAAACTGACTTTCTGTACGATTCCATGAAATAACGTTGATGTCGGCCGAATGAGCACCGGACGCTGTCAACATACACGCATCTTGCGGACTCACTCGAGTGTCCCAAATCTTTATGCTGTTTTTTGACACACGCAAAA
Source organism: Pseudomyrmex gracilis (assembly GCF_002006095.1). Classification (NCBI taxonomy): domain Eukaryota; kingdom Metazoa; phylum Arthropoda; class Insecta; order Hymenoptera; family Formicidae; genus Pseudomyrmex; species Pseudomyrmex gracilis. Next base: position 253,098 of record NW_018020762.1, read on the forward strand.
AATGATAAAATCATAATCAGATTAATCTTTAAATTGTATTATGTAAAATACGTGAAAAATCTGATCTTTGCAAACCTTTTGTCAACTGAACACGACGCAAGTACGTTCTTTTCATTTGGCGACCATTGTAAATCTTCCACACTATGCGGAGCGTGTGAATTGTACGGTCTTTGATCGACGTGCCAAGACGAGCCGGTGTTGTCAACTCTCCATATGTGAATGTTACCCTTGCAATCTCCAGATGCTAGAGTGCCAAGTTCCGCACGGCACCAATCGAGACCAAATCCTTCAGAAAGATGGCCTTTGAATGTGTATAATGGTTTAATGTCTTCGTTGTTTTTGTTATACGCAGCAAGCAAAGTAGGATTTTCAATTGCGTTTAACTGCTCTTGTAAATTCCAAATATTTACACGTCCAAGTTCGCTCCAACTAGCACCTAGGACTGTTCCGCCAACTTTTGTACATCTATAAAAACAAAAAAAAACAGTTTCTAGATATGAATCTTCCAACACATAATAATGACAATTTATTTTTCTTATGTAACATTTATTTACCTTACTCTATTAACACATCCCTGATGTTTTATAGAAGCAGCACTCATAAGTGGCTTATGATCTTCATCGTATTCTGAATCACTTGATTCAATTTCTGAATCGTCTGAATCTTCTGAATGCTGCTTGTTGTGTAAATTGTACATTTTGGTGATATAGAGATTATTGACATGTACCTTGGCAGCTTGCGTACCAGCAATCATGTACATGCTTAGAGGATATGTCTCTCTTGAATTACCCAAGTCATCTGGTATTATATCAAAGCTAAGACAAGGTGCACCTGTTTGTGCTTGATGTAGTAGTCTATACGCTGACTCATCTACCACAAGTTCTTCTCCTTCTTTCAAAGATTTTCCTGGGAGATATACTTTCGATCGAGTCTTTGTTTTATTTTTGTTCGAACTTGTTTTGTTCGTGGGTTCTTCGCTGCTCAGATTGCTACCCTCATCCTCAATCGCGACACCCTCCATTGGTTCATCCTCCATTTTTTCCAAATTTTATTCTTATACAATTACACACTTAAATAAATAAAATAAAATACGCTTAAATAAAATTATACTGTAAGAAAATTACTTGTAACATGTATTTTTAAAAAAAGATTATGTAGAAAGCAGAGGTTAGGGAGAAATAATATTAATCAAACTTAAATAAAATATACACTAACCAGAAAAAAACAATTGATGAATAAGTAGTTTACTTTTCTTCTTAAAAATAAAGTAAATTGGGTTTTCCCCGTATTTTGTTTTATTAAAATTTTGCTGGATTTCTGTAACCCGCACGTGTAAAAAGCAGAACTGAGCAGAACACGTTTATTTAGCGTTTACAGCGCACTCTGCACGCGTGTGTATGTATATGTACACACACACGCTGGCATTAATTTCTCTCTAAAATTCAAACTTTTTATTTATTAGACGTAAAAAGTTACATACGTATTTATTGCTGTTTAAAAAAGAAACATATGCAAAAACGTAGTACAAAGAGAAAAGTAAAATTTTATTTTTATTCGCGTTCAATATTTTTGGAATAACACACATATAAACTTACAAGGGGAAATCGCGAACCTCGGGTCACCGATTTCAATAAGGTTTTTTTTGTTGTATAGTACTCTAGTAGAAGAATACTTGAGCAAAAGGATAGGGCGCACCTCTCAGCCATTTTCGAGAAAACTCGATTTAAATTATATAGCGAAGTGTAGCTTATATATCGTTAAGTTAGTAATATATTCTAGAAAGGCGGCGTAGCGCAGGTGGTTAGGTACCGGACTGCTACGCTGGAGACTAGGGTTCGATTCTCGCTGGCTTTTTTTTTTTTTTTTTTTTTTTTTTTTTTTTTTTTTTTTTAAGGAGCAAAAACAACATATGTTTGTTTATAAAAAAATAAAATTAATTTA
>NW_018020762.1:256628-330037 GCF_002006095.1 Pseudomyrmex gracilis
TAAATTAATTTTATTTTTTTATAAACAAACATATGTTGTTTTTGCTCCTTAAAAAAAAAAAAAAAAAAAAAAAAAAAAAAAAAAAAAAAAAGCCAGCGAGAATCGAACCCTAGTCTCCAGCGTAGCAGTCCGGTACCTAACCACCTGCGCTACGCCGCCTTTCTAGAATATATTACTAACTTAACGATATATAAGCTACACTTCGCTATATAATTTAAATCGAGTTTTCTCGAAAATGGCTGAGAGGTGCGCCCTATCCTTTTGCTCAAGTATTCTTCTACTAGAGTACTATACAACAAAAAAAACCTTATTGAAATCGGTGACCCGAGGTTCGCGATTTCCCCTTGTAAGTTTATATGTGTGTTATTCCAAAAATATTGAACGCGAATAAAAATAAAATTTTACTTTTCTCTTTGTACTACGTTTTTGCATATGTTTGTTTTCTAAACAGCAATAAATACGTATGTAACTTTTTACGTCTAATAAATAAAAAGTTTGAATTTTACAGAGAAATTAATGCCAGCGTGTGTGTGTGTGTGTTGAAAGACAAGGTGCAGCTGAAAACGAGTGTAAACAAACACAAGTGATATGTATATGAGAATAAAAACTATAAATACACGCTATGATGTTGTTAAATGGTAAAAACTGTTTTAATGTATCTCATAGTTATTTTTGCTATAAAAGTTGTTTACTTTTGCATCAGTTTGTCTCTTTACAGAAATTTCCAAACTAAGATACACATACAAATTACTTATTTGATTTATCACATTATATCAAGAATTGCACAAAATAATAAAAAATTACAGACATCTAAACTCACACATTGTCAATGAACTTTGAGCTCAAAAAGCTAACACGTTACATTGTATATAAGTCAGTCGCATCTGATACATGTACATACGTACTTCGAAAAGCAAACTATTGGCGTTTTTTTATTTATTTTATTTTATTTTTTTTTTTTTATCAAATAGAGGGTATAAAGCGGTATTTTCACGCGCATCTTTCATGCATATGTATGTATATTGTATAATTTGCAGAAATTATTATAAAATTTATTCAAGAATATACAAAGTATATAATTTACCACGTACGCTAACAAATATGTAACTTTTTCCTTGTGAAAATGTAGAAAAAGTTACTATGATACATACTCCAGCAATTGTAGACTGAGGATATGCAATGCGTGGAAAAAAAAGATCATTGTGTGACGCGTGCTACATAACTATATTAAACACAAACACTAAATAATAATGAAACAAGTAACTTAATCACACTTTCCATACATTTGATAAAAGTCATAAAACGTTAGAAAATCAGAATTCAGCTACAAAAATGTGTTCATTTGCGAAACAACCTAAAATTTTATCAACAACCTAGAAGAGAGTAAACATAGTAATAATAATAATAGTAATTAACCTAAAGAGTATACAATAATATCAAGAGAGATAAGTATAAGTAGATAGTATTAATTTTCGTATAAAACGCAAAGCAATAATTGTTACTGCAACTCCTTCGGAGAGGAGAAAGAAGAAGTAACAGTAAACAAAGTTGCTCTGACTCATGATGATCGAGACTTCTGACAGAAATGTTGGATGATTCGAGACTGAATATTAGCTGTGTTCGCTCAAATGAGAATTGTTACTAGAGTTATTCATTAATTCGATAGATGCCATTGTAGAGTGTGAATGATTGGATAAAGATGTGGGATTATGTCGAGGATTAGTATTGTGGAGGCTGTGCAAATAAGATCTCTGGACGGGCTTGTGTTGACCAAGTTGCAGCAGAGCTTCTGGTATAGTGAACCATTTTCGCTTCCGACCAATAGCGCGCGAGTCTTCCCATTCTGGCAGCTCCTCCGTCACCCTCATAACCCACACTTCCGTTCTGTGTTTGTGTTCCGTGTTCTATGAAAGATGCATTGACGCGATCACGATATGTAGCAGATAAGAACAATTAAGACGCACTAAATTATTGTTTTTCTAATATAAAAAAAATACATGTAACATAATATTTGCTTATAGGGCATACATCACGAGTTATAACCTCAAATGTGCCAAGACAACGGCCTAACTGTCCTAGAACACCAGCTTCTTCTCGGACCTCACGAAGCGCTGTGACTGCTGGTTCCTCTTCGGGTTCAACACCACCACCCGGTACTATCCAACTGTCGGGTCTTCGACTGGATGTAACTAATAGTACCTAGAATTCACATTACACATGAGAAATCACGCGGGCGAACTTGCTCAACTTACTTGTTGATCTCAACAAAGCTCTGATCCAGCTGATGAGGACTGGTTGATTGAGAAAATAAAGAAAAAAGAAACGATTTGATCTCTCACAAACCAGCCAGCCACGTGATGATAAATATAAGGCACACACGTGTGTATATATTAAAATAAACTGCCATCTGCTGGCTGGAGCTCACCTCATCCTCGAGATCATTTTTGACGCAGATGCAGGCAGCTCTGCGTCTGTAACCCTCCGAATCGTATATACGAATCGAATTTGCCTTCTCCTTCACCATGTTGTAACGTGAATACCCTCTTCTCGCAATCCTTCGTAGATTCATAAATAATCGTCAAACGGCCCGACGGGCCATCCTATGCATCCGCGTCGTCCTAATGTTGTTCGTAGCCGACATGTTATCGACATCGAGTCCACTTTGCCGTAACGTGTGAACGTTGAATTCACGTGGAACGTGGGGCGGCTATAAGACTGTTGTGCCACCCGACAATTATTAACCTGGCGCTCACGATCTTCCGTTGACAAAAACACGTCCACCGCTGTCGATCCACGTCGTACGCGCGGCAGACCGTGATCGAAAAAAAAATCCGATTTTCGCCGGACGTTCGCTTATAACCTCAAACCTTGTTCTATGCGGGGACAGCAAGCACGCACCTCGACCCGATCACAAAGGCGCACACCGCAATCGAGACGCTTCCACCACCGCCAGAGTGTCGCGCGCCAATCCCGTTTCTCTCGCCTTCCTTATTCGCACAAAACGCCAACGCGCGCGACAAACCAACGACGCATCGGCAGCCAATCGCGTCTCCCGTTACATTTTTTCTATTTTCAGGAAAGCTGCCGAAGTGTGCGGTAATCATAAACGCGTGTACATAGGATGTTTCCCCTAATTAAAGATACAATCGAGAGAACGTACTGTTTTTACGCGTGCAAGTCGAAAATGTGAAAAAAATTCGTTTCGTCGAGACAATAATTGAGTTAAAAATTTAATAACAATTTCACACTCAAATGTCCTCTAATAACCTTGCGTTATATACATTTCTACGGCCGGTATTCATAGGCTGCGTTCGTGAGAGCGCGCTATCTCTGCATTATCGCAACACTCTGTCTTTATCGCTTCTCACAGGCATAAAACAAAGATAGAGTAACGTAATAAGCGCTGATAACGTGCTCTTCGAACGCAAAATCGGTTGCGCGACTAATCGATTCCAGCTAGTCGACCAACGTGACTTGTCAGTCAATTCCAACGAAATAATTAATTAAAAAGTTAAAGTCAAAAAGACGGTGTGCGAAACCATTACTCTTCTAGCGGTTGTCAATACAAATGGAGATATACAAAAAAATTATTCCATTTTCTATGCTAACAAACTATTTCATTACAAAGACTATTCTATTACGTAATGAAAAAAAAAAAAAAAAACTGTTGCAACTTTTATATTGTATATTTTTTTTAGTCAATATAACTTGTGATATATATTTTAAATTTGCTTTATTATAAATAGAACATTGTTAATTTTTTCAATTTATGTGTGTTCAATAAGAAGAATCTCAACTCAAATCACAAAAAGATAAAAAAAAGTATATATATACGTACGAATTGTCTGTTTATATGTGTATATATGTATATTGCGATATTAGGATATCTATCGGAAATTTTATCAATTGTGTGTTGTTCGTATTTGGATTTTCGTCGCGTATACTGTTTGTACACATAAAAAAATTTTTAGTAAAATTAGATAAATTCTCTAAAAGTCTATATAACATTTAGCTTATAAACTATATATTTTTAAGTCAATAGTATCATACATACAAATATTTTCTTCGTTTACAACCTGTGTGTCTACAGTTATTACAATCCTGCGAATTTAAGACTTTTATTCGCCCCTTCTTCGCGAAATTTCTTTCGGTTTTTTTTTTATTTTTTTATTTTCACGCGGAGCTTTCGAACTCTCGCGTCTCTCTCCTTCCCGACGATCAAATCATTAACGTTATAGCTCTCTCGAGTAGTGGAATTCCATTTTGTTATAAATATGTACACAATTTTATCAAATAAGATTATCGAAAACTAAACCACTCACGCACGTCATTAAATAGCGTATCTCCTTAGCCAATATAAGGGATGTCCCCCCCCAAAGATTCCTTTTTTTTTTTTAGTTTTTTTTTTAGTTTTTTTGTCCAATTTTATTTAACAAAACTTTTGACATAACTATATATAATTGTTAATTAGTTATTAAAACTTTAGAATTTTATATCAATAAATATGACAGCGTCAAGATATGTTTTTACACGTACATAAAGGAAATAATGAACGATAAAATGTTACAAAAACTATTTTTAACGTAATTCCAAAAATTTATCGCTCTCTCTCTCTTGTATATATATACACAGACATATTCTCTCTCTTTCTCTCGCTCTACCCTTTGTTATATCACATCTTGACAGCTTTATAATATAATTAAGATTTCAACGATATCATTGATTATGTTTCAATTATATACTTTTCACACACTCAATGTGATTTCCTTGCCTTTACCTTTCAAAACCTAAGTATACAATTTTTTTTTAAATTGTTACTTTATTATATATATATATTTATTACAACTAAAAAGGTGTGAACAGACCTATCAATGTAATACGGAATACCACTACAGATTCGAGAGCAAGGTGACCATGTGCTGCATACATGCGCCGCATGTACACACGCACACACATATATATATATATACACACACACATACACGCGCACATGCAACTCTCACACTGTTTTCCGTCCTGTCGTGCGTATACTATAGAATAACTATCTATTTGTGTCTCTCCTCGTCTCGTTGCATGTTACCTTACACTTTCTTCTTTGCGCTCTCTCTGTGTAATCGGCGCATGCAACAAACCTATATCGTGTAAAATCGATAAACGACCAACCGCGAGACAATCCTCGCTTCGATCTATAACGAAATGCAAAGAAGATTCGTCCTTTGCAAACATGTTATCATTGTTATATTGTGATGTTCTACTTTTGAGTTCTTCATATATTTCTTTTCTTGTTTCTTTTTTTCTTAATTTTGTTTTTTTACGAAATCATCATCACACACGTGTATACTGTCTCTTTTCCCTTTATCTCATCATTTTATATATTTATACCTCTCCTAAAAGCTTAAAAAAAGATGATACATACAAGATATTTATATAGGCGTCGCGCACTTTCTCTTAAATACAGATACCACAACTAAGTGACGTACCAATAAGTGCAAATTATAAGAAAAATTCAAAGTTTTTAAGATATTAAAATTATTTATTTATTTTTTTTTTTATAAACTTCCAAATTAAAATTTTCTTTCTTACAATTAAACAATTAGTTTCTTTCAAATTATCAAAACAATCTTTAAACAGTAACAATTTGTTAGTTTTAGCTGTCGATATTTATTATCTGTAATGGAGAGAAAATACGCAGAAGTACACATACAATGCGCACACACACATGCGCTCTCTCTTGCACACACTCTCTCTCTCTCTCTCTATTTCTCTTTATCAGTCATTCACTCATACGTATATATACATACATTATGCAGTCCATTTTATTAATATAATTTAGTTCTAAATTCCCATTATCCCCATATTTCCGTTGTTCTTTTTCGTGTTCTCGCATTTCCATTGCTTTATCTTAGTTTTTACTATTTTCAATCCTCACGCAATATAAGTTCGAACGAGAAACGTGTTCGATTTGCGTATGTTACTGAAACAATTGTAGACTTTGATTGTTTGTATTACAAAAACTACTCCCGCCGAGTCACGTCAATCCTTATTCACAAAGATATATACACAAAGAGAGTAATTATACAAATAGATGTAATCCCCTTCATAACCATAAATCTGTACATGCCAGTAACACGGAGCGTGTCAATTCTCTCTAATTAATTAACAAAAAGAGCTTATCACATTAGCATGAATCTCTCTTAGTAAGGAAGGTTAAATCAGAACCTTTATTGTAACTATAGCATCAACAGTATTTACGTTGTCGTCTCCATGTTGTCTGAGAGCCTTGTACACACACGCATCCCGGATCTCCCGTTTATGAAAGTATCAAAAATATCCTTTCTAGCACTCATCCCCCAACAGACAACGAAACTTACAATACATCAACTTGATACTAAAATCAATAAAAGGTATAACTAATTTATCTATAAAAATTAGAGCTCACCTGTTTCTACACAGGTCTTCTTGACTAAGATTCATCCAGTCTCCCCTTTTCCAAGAACAAAAAAAAGGAATAAAACCATGTAAAGATTAAAAGAAGAAAAACAAAATGATCCATACAAATATCGTCCTGCTTAAGCACTAAATTGAGTTCAAGATGTGTAAAACTAAGTAAAATTTATAAATATGGTACAATGATAGTATATATAAGCGGTAGAGCAATAATAGATTAATTATATATACGTATAGATAATAATATGTAGCATTGTATCGTTGATCCTATGGCGATTTGTTTGTCATTTAAGTCCCCTGCTTATAATAGTAGTAGACTTGAAGATTGAATAAAACATTTGTTTCTCCGTGTGTGTCCGATGAGTGAGTCTTTTCAATCAGTCGAACAAAAATCACCGCACGCACCAATCATCATTGCAGACTAGCAGCCACCTTGACTAGCTTTTTCTTTTTTTTTTTTTCTTTTTTTTTTTTAAATTTCTATCATTTCTTGCCATTTGAATCCCATCGACATAAATGTTCTCTGGGCTAGCAACTTGTTACACTGTGCTTGATCAAGTTCAGCAGGTAGGAATCAATCTCCAGGATGTTCAGGGCAGCTACGATTTACTTGAAACCACTTATCAATGCAGCTAAAAAAAAAAAAACCCACAAATATATTTGTAGTAACAATTAAGTCTGTTAAAGTTTTCTGTTCTTTGCACAGGTGAGTCTTTTACAGAAGACAAAAAATATTTATTACATTATATCATATACATACTTTTTATGATATATACAGAGACAGGGCAAGCGAGCTATAAGATCACCACATTGTAACTCCTCAAGGCAGATGACACATTCTCCCTTTCCATCAGTTAGCACATCCTCTGTCACACAAAACAATAATATGTTTAAGTACTGTTTGTGTTTGAACAATTCAATCAATTATTAAATAACAAGTCAAATTTGTTTTGTTCCAACAAGAAAACAACATAAACTAAGTCTGAGACATGAAATTTTTAATAGTAATCAACTATTAATAGAGTAGCAATCTTGACTGTAATTTGTTACTCTCTTTTCTTTCTGTCTCCTTAACTTGTAAAAAAAAAATATCAATTTTTTGTTTAGCAAGTAAATTTACTCTTGTCACAGTTCCGACTTACCATTGTAACTGAGTCGCGGCTTGGTCAGGCACATGACCAGGTGACATTCTATATCATCCGGTAGAATAAACTTGGAGCATACAGGACACTTTAGACCTTGAACACAGGCAAAGAGTCTCAGAAAAACAGATGGAAAAAATTGTGCGCATAAAAAAGTGTCAAGAACAAAGACAAAGAAATGGTAGTTGGAAGGATGGAATACCATAAAAAACCCTTCTCACTCGATCCACGGGTACTACAGCTTCGGTCTCGTGCTCGTTTAGACACGAGCTCACTATAATTCCCATAATAGACTCGACATAACCTCATCCGTCACCAGTTGTTCCGCGCGACGACGACTCTCTTCCGAAACTCATGTTTCTCGCGACAATCGGAGCGCAAGAGCTTTGTTTTTCTTTTTCACGCTATATATCTAATATAATTTTTTCGCTAATTTTGTTCAAATTTACCTAGCTCCGTTGCAGCCTCAAACTAGTCATTGATTGTGATGTGCTGTTACCGGGCCAACCACCCCGGCAACACGCGTCACAACAAACGCCCCCTGTCCCACCCGCGAATCACCAACCCTGATTCCGCGAATCTTCGCGGTTGCGCGACATAACCTTATTTTTTGCGGCGATCGCTCTTTACAATTTTAGGTTAGAAACTGTTGATTAAACTTCGCGAACTCGACGACTTTTCAAATCTTATCGTTAACCTTGTTTCACCTACAACATCTATGTATATAATAATACGATAACGGCAACACAGTTTGAAAGCTACCAAATGGTCTAATGACTATTTTCGAAATATCATCATCACACAAAGCTCCCTCTCTTTCTCTCCTCAGAAGTAGAATATAAAAGACAATTTTTTACAATGAACTGATGTGATTGTGGCACGGTACATGATGATGAACTCTATATGTTGATACTTTTACCATCTTTAAACTTATTATATTATATTGGATAAAAAATGCATGTAATAAAAACTTTCAGAAATATATATATATATATACACACATATATATACATACACATATATGTATGATCTAAGAAGATGAATAACTCCCAAGCTCAATTGATAGACAGCATATACTTAAGTACTTAAATAAGATACAAGTATCACGACGGTGTGAAACTGAACAAACGTCTGTTATACAACAAGTGTGAGACACATTGACTGAAACATAGGACCTTACCGTTAAGAGACCAAATGTGCGAAGGCAAGCTGTGAGTGGCATAAACGCGTCCGTTCTCATCGTCCGTGTCGTCGGAATCTAGCTGGGGCAAGCCAAGAGCTTGGCCAACCCCTACTCCCACGGATGTGGAGAGACCGGCCTGCTCGGCAGAAGATAGATCCGGCACGGAACTCAACGAGCGTGCACGCTGTCTACTGTCTCCGGATACACGGGAGTTCTGGGACTGATTGCCCTGTTGGTGCTGATGTTGCAGCATGCCCACTCCGCCGGGCAAGGAACGCAATACGGAAAAACCTTGCATAGTGGTCTCATTGGCCCCGGTGGAGGACTGACCATTTCCACCAGCTGATTGTGCCACAGTGCTTGCCTTGGCTCCCATCCCAGCTAAGATTTAAGGTTGTCAGCACGTGTTGTTCCTTCACACAATCTTTCTTTCTCCTTCTCTCTCCCTCTTTATCTCTTTGTCCTTCTCTCTTTCTCTCTCTCTTTCTTTCTTTCTCTCTCTCTCTCTCTCTTGCTTACTCCTTCTCGCTCTGTATTTTCTCGAGTGAATAATTAAACGATCGCTCGTTTGCTCAGTTTTATATAAGAAAAAGAGCGGGATTCGAATTTCCGGAGTACCTTTGGGTTCTGGCAGTGGTACACACACGCGCGCACACAACACACACACACACTGGCAACGATTCTCGCTTTCGTATCCTCGTTCCTTCCGCTTGAGCGTCGGCGTCGGCAGGGACAAACGAACGTACAGAGAGGCTTGGGGTACGGACACCACCCCGGCGGATGTGATGATTTTTATAACACTTTAGGATTTAAATTTAGGCCGGAATTTAGCAGATAAACGCCACGACAAGCAAGTCATTTCGTCCGCGAGCATACCAGCGGCTCGTCGCACAAAACATCCCCCGACATCTTGCAATAAACTTCCTAGATGTCAACGCGGTCGGCTCGTACACGGACGCGATCTACGGCTCCACCTCGCGACTCCGGCCGCGTTCGAAAAATGTTTGCTCCGAAGTGTACTCTCTCTCTCTCTCTCTCTCTCTCTCTTCTTCTCTCTCTCTCTTTCTCTAATTACCAATTCTCTCCGATATTTAAAACGGTCTTTAAACATCTCACAGACCCGGTCTCATCATCTCCAATCAATTTAATCGGCCAATTATTTCACTGAAATTGACCAATAGCATTGATCGCATTAGCAAAACTGACCAGTTACCAGGTTTATACTTAAACGGTCGATTGACTTCAATTCGAGATGGTGAACACGGCTTGGTGATCTTTCTTTGTATTTTTCGTGTACATACCCGAAGGGCTTTTTTACGGTCCCGTAGTTAAAAATAAACCGTCCGTCTGTATATTGTATGTAAAAATTCTTCAATTTTGCGTTCGAAAATATTTGGGAATCTCTGTCGCAAGTAACCAGAGCAGCAAGGCGTTCGGAAACGCCTTTGAAAATAAGAGATTTGTATTTTACTTTTTTTTTTTTTTACAGCGAAACGCGGATCGAGCGACGATAGTCGATATCTCGCGCTGAATGCGAAAATAACATCGTGTCTACACGTTCAAAAGATATTTAACGCAACCGATAATTATCAGATATTGTATTATCGCAACGTACGTACAAATATATTCAAAGAGAATTGTTCGAACAATTTCTCTCGCGCGAGCTGGTTTTTTTTCTTCAAGAGATGTTACTACAAAAAAATAACACGCATCTTATTAAACACCATCTATTTATATAATTTTTAATTGTGAAAATATGACAGAATTATTTAATTACACATATATTATAGGAAAAAAATTTATACATATACATAAATATTACATACACACACATACGCATGTATATATGTACATATGTACAATTTTTTTTTGTTTTTTTTTTATAAATATGATGTACAGATTTTTTTAGTCGATATAAAAATATTTAAAGACGTGTTTTTTTTTTTTTTTTTTGTAATTTTAGTATACACATACATGTATATTATATATATAGTTTTTTTTTTTATATATATAAAAGTTTTAAAATGGCGAAAAAATGGCACATGGTTGGTTAAAAGAATTAATCGTTAGTGTTTTGACATAAGTTACGTATATCAGCCTTTGAATCGGGGCTCAGAGAGCTCCAATGGGTATTCGCACACTTTTTTAATTCAACTTCCGCATTTCGAATCCCGTCGCTGGCGTCGCACATTTCCGCAATCTCGTAGTGTTCATTTACCAATCTATCTATCCAGTCGTTGAGATCTTCGTCAATTTTATTTTGATTATATGCAATCTGCTCGCTCATCATCGCGGACTTGACCAATCTCGACCAACTTTTGTTCATCTCTTCCGTAACGTGATAAACGCCACTTGGACCATCCATTATCTCCTTGGCCTTCTTCGAATCGATCTTCTTCGTCTTCCAATGGGACAACGGAGTTATCAAAAACTGTAATTTTGCCATCAGTTGAGCGTCAGCAACCAACAAGACTCGCCAGGTACCGACGGTCAACTGCTCGTTCAACTGAGGTTTAACGTGTCCTGTCTGTAAATAAGATGTATCAATAAATGTTACTCTGTGATAAAAAAAAAAACAAACTCCAATGTTCCATACGATAATTACCAGAACCGTTTCTTCGAGTATTATATGATTCACGTCGGCGAGACGACCGTACGGATCGATCCACAAAACCGATATGTTTTGCGGCACCGCGTAACCCGCGTCGAACTCATAAGCCAAGACCGGACTCGAGTACGGTCCCATGCTGCTCATCAAGTTTCTAAACATCTGCTCCTTTTGATCATAATCCGTGCTAACGGACAGACTTCGTATCTTCCCGGACGACGATCCGGTAACGGTGAAGTTGTATCGCATGGTGATCAATGCTTCAACGCGTCTCCCGTCGGAAGACAGCGCGTCGGAACCGTCTTTATTTTCCGCGAGAATCAATATGCCCGCTAGTCGATTGTCGCGAAAATACGCGGTATTTTCTAACAAGCGGACATTGTTGTGGTCAAGCTTCAATTTGCGATAAATCAATCTTGTCAAAGAATACGAAAGCGTCAGCAGTGCGTCATCCGGCAGCGGACTCAAATCCGCGTACTGATACAGACTTTGCCAGTACACGTCGTAGCTTTTCATCTTAACGGATCTATTCGTTCTGTCGGGATACAGCCATTCCTCCACAAGATCGACGATCTTGTGATCGACAACGGGCTCGAATTTGCGAGCAAAGAACACACTACGATCGGCCGTGTTTCTCAACCGATTGAAGTCCTCGAGCTTGAAGTCGTTCGGGCTACAACCGCACCAATCGACCACGGCTTTGTACTGGCACTTGCAACCAAGCTTTCTCTTCCAATTTGTTATGTGCAAATTATTATCTATATAAGTGTTGCAAAATCGTGAATTTCTCAAAACAGTGTGGAAAAATGATTCCGCAGGCAGTAATGTGTATTTGAATACTTTTAGCAATTCATTTATCAGCAGATCAGGATTCGGATTGGCGACGTATTCAACGAATTCCCGGCTTAAAGCAAACCAGTCACTGCCACCGTCAATTTGAATACCTATGGGAAAAACAAATAAATCTGACAATTATATATAAACTTTTAATTTTTCTTTTTTTTTTACATACCATCCGGTAATCTTCGATCGCCGACTCGCCACATACGCGCCTCGCATTCAACAAAAGTCTTGTCCAGGCCCTGTTTTGCTATAAAACGCTGAACTTCTCTTCCGTGTGTCTTCACAAAATTCATACCCTTGTTGTAGCTCAGAAATTCGGTCAGTTGATCGTTAGTTTTCAAGGGAAAATCGGACTCCGACAGATTAACAAGAAAATCCCAGTGCTGACGATAAGCGAGCATTTGTTGCGCGGATCTCAAGAGCGTCGTCAAGAGACTCGCGCCGCCCCAAATGCTCGCGTGTCGCAATCCCTCCCCTCTTGCCACTTTGATGTTGTTCGAAGCGCACGATCTCTCCAGTTCCAACATTTCGCGATATAAATAATCTTGCCTCTGAAAAAAATCCATACGCAATTTTAGCTTTTTTTTTTTCACGTCGCAAATATCGAATCGTCGTTAAATTATTCATTGTTTTTTTTTAATGGAAACTTTTCGAACAAATTTTACGTACCGCATCAACGTGAATGTAAAATAAGTGCGAGGGATGATACAGACTGCTGACAAGTCGCTTCACCTGTCGACTCGCTCTGCCGTTCACCGTTAGGAGATAGGCTATTCTCACGGGTTGCTCGGGTTGTTCGTTCTTCAAACTTGAGTTCTTTGCCTCTTGAGGCTTAAATCCTGTCAGATCGAACTCTTTGAATGAAAACAATTCCACGGATAAGTTTGCACACGCTTGCATATGTTTACGTACTTTGAATCCCGGTCCAATACACATTGATACTCAAATATCCGCCGCACGTTTGCTTTGGATTGCCGGAGCATTTCATATTGCAGCTAGAATCTGGCAAACGTTTCGTTTGCGTTGGTTTTTCCATGCCGCAAAAACATTCCATCCTACAAACACCACACATCTACGATGCAATCAGAGAAGACAAAACACCGCCGGACACGCTGTAATATACGTATACGTAATTTTTAGGGACACTAACGAATATTCTGTACCAGCGTATGGGAATCCTGATTGAAGACACATGTAAGCGCAACGCTCGGGGGTGTTGCTAACTTTGAAGATGTGATAATAACCGGAAAGAACTCGCAAGGTCTTATCATCTTTGAAACATCCCAAGTTAGCCGGCACGCCTGTAAAACCTGGAGAATGCGGACATAGAGACTGTATTTTTTCCGGGTACAATAAACCCTGCTGACTAAGGCACGTCACATTGACAATGCGTTGCTTGCACGTTTGACTCTGGGCGCGCGTTACGGCGCTCACTGCTTCTCTGACCGTGACTTCGCACCCAGGTGTGAAACTTAATGATTTGTGATCTAGTTTAATTCTAGCGGTGCGATTTTTCGGCGGTTGAGACAATTGTTTGTTCGGATTTCCCTGTTTGTCCGGCGGAAGTTTAACCTGACGTAAACCTCTTGGCAAACCCTCATCCTCCTCAAATTGCGAAGAACCACCCTGATTAAAATAAAACAATATGCTAAATAAATATTTGTACGTTTATTGCTTTCACTTACATCCACATAAGACTCTATAAACTCTATTACCTCTCCGGATGACAACCGGTTGGATCTGCTTCTGGCATTGTCCGGACTGAAGAACGTGTGCAGATACAGTTGTACGCAAAGTACGGTTATGCCGAAGGCGAAGATCAGCCGATACTTGCGTAAACAACTCGAGTATCGACTGCTCGGGTGATTCCTGGTGGTTGCCATGTTCCTTGAATCACGCTTACAAATTACCGGTGATTACGGGTGTGAACCCGAGGCGGACGCCGGGTCCATCGGAGCGATTTTCTTTATCAAGACGGCAGTTCCATTGATATATAATTTGCACGAGTCGGCATTCGGTCCTTTCAAAAAAATAAAATCCAATTGTGTTTCCCCCAACGATACACCCCCGCATAAATGTCACTGATTGCGAACGCACGCGAGCACGCAGTACATAGCGTGACACAGTACTCCGCACTCTCGCGATTCTCACGAAAGATTATTGAAGATACGCTGTGTCAACTTCGTTTGGGTTAGGTTAGGATTAAGGGTTATGTTAGCGCGGCTTGGGCTGGACTACACAGCCCATCGCGCAGTCAGCGACGATCGCGCACAGATAGAGGTTATGGTCGCGTCTTGAATAATGCAGTAAACAACTTAGATCACACACTTTTGGTCAATCACACTATGTGGTCATCCACCAGAAATGTCCACGGAAGCTGAGCGTTGCAAAGAGAACGCTTACGTTAGCTTCGCGGTGTTGGATTGGTGAAAAAAACAAGGTGACACACAAGGAAGCACATAGTTTAGATTGTTAGTTTGTTAAGATTCCAAATATGCAGCAACAAAAGATGGCAAATACAACGATGTTGCACAAGACGAAGGAGGAAGATGTCATCGAGTGTTTTCTGTATCCCAAGTTTTGCTACGCGTCCGATCCGGACGCGGTCACAGAGTCGAAGCTGAGCGAAGAAATTGCCAATTACAAGGACGAGATCGCCCCTTTGATCGTCGATCATATCTGGCACAGAGATAGTTTAAACTTCCGTCCCAGAACGAAGCAAGCAATGTTGTTGAACAGAATTCTTGAAGGATCAGCGGTGGAAGAAGGTTAATTTTTTTTATTCCATTACTTTATCACATATTCCATGTTTTTGTGTTATTTTTAGAGAACTCGCTAATCAATTATTTATTTGTCACCAGATTATCACACCTTGCCTCACATTTACGCAAGTTTGCATTTTGACGAGGACATAGGCGACGAATGGTTAACAGTTTTTCTCATATTTCGGCTTACCAAAGCTTTCGACGGATTGATAGCCAGAGTGGTGGACTCGGACGGGGAATTTCTTCTAATTGAAGCTGCCAACGTTTTGCCATTGTGGGCCAGTCCCGAGACATGTCAGGATCGGGTATTCATTCACAATGGTGATATCCATGTGATCAGAGAAAGAGGAACGTCTTTTCCAAATTTACTGAATAACATTAATAGCAAACCACATATCACCAAGATGTCTGAAAAGGTGCAACTTGTGTTGCAAAAGCGAATTGGTGTTTATCCGGATGAGATTGAGAAGAGGAAACACAAAGCCAGAGCGTTTCTTCCGGAAAAAGCAGCCTCCATACTTCGTTTAGAACCAAGACTTATAGCCCCGGTGATTAGAACTATTTGTCACTCGGATCCACTTGAGCGCAGGGTACGCGATGCTAAGTTTATTCATCTCTGTCTCTATTGTGTATTTATTGTATATATATATATACGTATGTATTATTGCTATTATCTATTCTCTGTTCTAGGTTTGTCGCGCTATGAGATATTTTCCCCCCGAACAACGAACCATGGTCAATGTCAAAATGACCAAGTGTTTGTATGCAATGGCAACGCATTGTCGTTACACGGGTGATCCGAGAACAGGTTGGAACATACCACCTGCAACTTGCTCAAAATACAATGCTCATGTACTTGGCGTTAAAATAGCATGTGGTTTAGAGATGCTAGTAGCTCGGGCCAATGAGGAACGTAGGAAACGTACCAAAGAACAATTGGACGTTCCGGATGATGAGAAATTAAAGCTGAACGAACCGGCATTCAACGCTTACCTAGCTCGTTTAGAGGCGAATGGTTACTTTAGAGATCTGTTGGAAGGTAGCCAGGAACGTAATAAACTGTTGTCCACGGCCAAAGAGTATTTCTTGAAGCATGCGACTTTATTTGATAATGTAACGAAGTTGTACGAAAACGATGCTCAAAAAGTTTTAGAAGCATGGGAAAACATTCAAACGAACGATATTGAAATGCATGGTAATTTGTTTATAATATTTTTGAATTTACGTGTTGTTTTTATTACATCAAGTCTTTTCAAACTTATTGTACAAATAATACGAGTTTAGCTGTTGTTCGCCATTATGTCATCGTAGCTGTGATTGTAATTTATTTATGTATTTTCCTACGCACACGCGCGCACAAACAGCTCAAGACGAGACTACGTTGAGTCCTGCGGATAGCGACAGTTGGTTAAATGTGGATCCAGCCCAATTAGAAATGTACTTAAATCAACAATACGGTAAGGATACCAAGGATAGAAGATTGGATCAAGAATCCCTGAGTCTCAGAGAGAAAGTGCAATCATTCCTCAATCAGACCAGTGACGTTGACGGCGTGCATTTCTTAGGGTAAGAATATCTATCTTTCTTTTGTACGCGCAAAAGAACATTTTCAAAAAAAAAAATGTCGATTTCTAATCTATATGCAAATCAATAAAAAGTGATCCTCTCACTAATGCTCATTATATATTTTTTAGGGAACAATCAACTGACAACGACATGCCAGATGCGGAAGATGGTGGGCGAATAGACTTCGACGCGGATGTGTTTGACAGTACTCTGAGAGGTATCCTCGATTTAGTTGTCCCGGGAGGAGACGGTGAATTTGAAGGTAGCTCGGAGGGATCGTTAGGCGGCGACGATGAAGATAAAGGCGGCGATATGGACAAATACATGCGACTGTTGGATTCGCAGTTGCAATCGCAATTGGTAAAAGACGAAACCTCGACCGTGAACAATGACAGCGGCAGCGTGGCGGATCCCGTGGAGACGAGTTTGCGGGAAAGTATAGAGGCCGAGGCTGGCGGTTCAGGCCCGGCCGGAAACATAATCGGCGGTCCGGTCCGGAGACTCATGCATTTGCAATTGCAATCGCCTACGACAGTACCCCCCGACTTGCAAAGTTAATGATATCTTCTCGTGTCACAAAAAAAAACAACATAGTCGATTCACGTTAACAATCGTAAAACATTATTGCAATACCTCTTCGCTTCATTCTTGCAAACTACAGTAAAAAGCATTCGCCATCTCACGCAACAACAAAGAAAACACTGATATATATATAAAATCTTGTTACTATCGAGAAAAAAATATTACGTTTATTACTTAAAAATATATATATATATACTCAATGTTACGAAAATTTAAAGCACCTTTATCACACACAGTTAATATCATCGATACATATTTCACGATCGTACTTTCATCACACTCGGCTATATCGTTGTTTTTCATATGAAACGTACACTTACAAGTGTGTGTATAAACACATACATACACTTTTATATATATATTATAAAAATACACATAAGATGTTAATAACGTGTGTGTGTGTGTGTGCGTGTGTGTTTGCGCGCGCGCGCGTGCGCGGCCATAGAGATTAGACCGTAAGAACTTTTACTATTTGTATATGTAGCATTTTGTGTTTTTATTTTTATAACTAATTTAGTAAGCATATCGGATTTTTACGTGTAAAGCTTTGTATATTTCAATTTAATAATGAGAAACACCGTCGGACATCGTTGTGTACAGATTTGTATATTTTAAACTTGTTAAGTACACAACTAACGTGATGACACCATGCATGTTCACATCTGAATATGTCTCGGGGATGTCTTCGAGAAATATGCAGATCTGCACAAAAATCCTGTATATATTAGAACATTATTTATACATTACATTTTTTGAAGGGTTATCACTTCTCGCTGCTATTAACAAAAAAAAAAAATATTATTTGAATGTCTGTTTGAACCATTTTGGTGTCTTGTTTTGATTCTGAGATAATGATTTGCTACAACCACTTGGGCCTGGATTGTTGTGATCGTTTTTGTCCTCAACAACTGTGCCTCTATCATCTTCGGCTGTTGGATTTTGTTTTCTACGCGTAGTGGTTCTAGACAAATATATCATACAATTTAGTGACAATCTATATTGAGTTATATTGAGACGCCTAACGCAGCTTTTACCTAGATTTTATAGCTTCGATATCAGCAGCTCTTGGATCTGTCAATTTCTCTTTCACACTTGACTTAAGTGACGATTGTCCTGAATAATAAACAATTGCAGAGGGAACAAGATTTTCATCCAGTAGTCGCGCGTCAGGGTTCAAAATATGCTTTGGCGGGGTAGTGTCTACAAAATGATGAAATTTTATCTAACTAAAATATATATATATATATTCGCTTTTTTTTCTTAGAGATAACACGACATCGCACAGGTACTTACAAATAGAGAATTCACATTCCGGATTGTCTAAATGATTTTTAACGAAGTCTTTAACATGTTGAACAGTTTCTACCAGTCCAAATACACCCTGAAGAACAAATTGATCAGGAAACTGTATACGAATTACGGTGTTTCGATATTTGTTTAACATATCCAGAGTGTGTTTGTCTCGATCCAGCTGACGCTGTGTCTCCGTCAGAAGGGGAGCGTCCTCTAGCTCTTCTCTACGACGTTTTGCATCGCGTAGGAGAGTCTTTGCATCGTGCAGATCGAGAACGAAGAAGCTATCTGGCAGTTCGTCCCTCGGCAATGCTTGAGCCTCGGCTTGATTGAACACAAGACCATTTCTTTCACTCAACTGTGTAACAAAAAAAAATCATTGATAAGCAAAAAAAAGACATTTGTATAAGTATATGCATGTCTGCACAATTACATCTTACAAACTTAATTTCATATGCATCTTCTTGGATTTTTGCGCATGCCTCTGTGACATTCTGGTCTCTGTCATGATTATTGTGACTTTTTGCAACAGACTGATTCGTTTCTCTTGTACATACATCCATCTCTCGATCTTTATCGTCGGTCGTATTTATACTTTCATCTTTCCTGTCTAATTTTTTCTCACTTTCTAAACTTCTCTGATTTTTCACACTTGATATTCTTTCCGTTGATGAGGTAGCATCATTATCTTCTTTGCTACAATGCGGCATGGACACTTTCTGATTTTCTTTCTCATTTTGCGAGCTATCTAATGCAACAACTGGTTTTGGAACCAAAGGTGTGGATATGTGTGCCTGAGTTTTCAATTGCTCCGGATCACGATATATTAACCGTAGTATAGCTCTTCCACCGCTGAGACCTAATGATTTCAATGTTGTTCTTTCCAGTGTTTCCTCTCCATATACCTATGAAAATCGTATAAAAGTAGTACACAGGTTCTTCTTTTTCATAGCAAAACAACAATATGAACTTATTAATACATGTAAAATTCTCTCTATGTAATATTAACAGTCTCATGTGTGTATATATATTACATATATTTGAATATGTATATAAATATATATACACACATACTTCACGATGCATGTAGATCAACACAGCTCTCTTCAGATCGGAATCGGGATATAGTTTTCTCAATATCTGAGCCAATGTCGTGGTAGGAGGAAACTCACACATTACTCTCTCACCGTTCTCTGGCTGAATGCTAATTGTAACGTTAGACAAAGAACGTGTTTTTGTGCAAGCTACCATTTCTAGTTGAGCATTATTCGGCAAACCGGTGAAGCGAAATATTGTATTAGGATCCAATATCTGACGACCGTGTCTGTAACAGAGGAATGTAACACATAAATTTGGTACATATGAAAATTACACATGATTATTATACAAGTACAAAGTCTACACTCTTTCTTATTAATCCCACTCACTTTAAGTCGTAATCGTCAACATTGAAACCTTGTTTTTGGCACACCTCCTCCAAAACCTGAAAAAAACGACGAAATTTTTATCCAAAAATCTGGAAGACAAATTTACTTTTTGCGCGGAGTGCGCGTGACGTCGGCATTATTTTTGCTCGATCGACGTTCGAGTAAACGATTGTTGTTTGCCTAAATAAAATTAAAAAAAAAAGTACATATAAATTTATTGATTACGTTTGATTTGTTTTACCTGCAGAATCGTCGTGTTTATTGTAACTTTCACAGTCTGCCGACGACCGTTCGGCGCGAGCACAATGACACTTTTATTTGCCGCCATGGTGTGCGACTGACTGTCAGTGACCGCCGAAAACTTCAATACAGTCCCGAGCAAAATTGTTTGTTCTCGCCCGCAAAGTCAGCTGTTTAAAAGGAACTTCGATTTACGCTGCTGTTGTATGCGCTTTATCAAAACCGCTATGTGGATGTAAAAAAAAAAAGTATCCGTATCTGTGTGTCGATTGGTGTGTTAAAAAAAATATATGCAAAAGATTTGACACCGACTAATTCCGCTTAGAAAATACGAACAGAATCAATTCTCTCGGCGATCGACGATACCTGATGATACAAATCATCGTAACGTACCGTACCACGTTGGCAAGACTGACACAGAAGTGTCAAACAAACACAACAAGAGCTATTGTGGCCGGCCTGCGCGCGACGCGACGAACGCAGCAGACAGAAAAGCCATTTGCGCCGCGTGCGTGCGAAAAAAAACAGCGGTAAATCTGACAGATCTCAGTCGCGATCGCGAATGTAATCAACAACGCAACCAAGTGGCAGCGTGCGCCAAAAAAACAAGATGTCCAGGAAGTGGCGTTGTTTGTTTGTCATCGACGATCGCTTGTGCACGACGTGACAGACTCTATTTCTCTCTCTTTCTCTTTCTCTCTCTCTCTCTCTCTCTTTCGACTTGTTAAAAACCATTCGTGGTTACTGTTTGTAAACGCAAACCGAAAACTTTTGAAAATGAAAATAGACGAATTCCGGCGCGATGGTCATGTCCTTTAACCGGTATCTACCGGTGATTCTACCGGAGGAGAGCGAGCTCGGCGATGGTGTCGCTGCGACCGTGAGCGAGATCGAGACGACGTCCGACACGACCAAGCAACGCGTTTCCTACAACACGGATGAGACCGTCACGAGGAATTGTTCGTCGACCACGCAGTGCGGCAGCATCCCGACAACGGCATCCGTGACGACGTCGGCGGTTACGGTGCCGCTCTGCGTTCTCGGCGAGGTGCAGCTAAGATTTCTCTGTCCGGATGACCTCGAGGAAGTGCGCTCGCTCTGTCAAGACTGGTTTCCGATAGGTAAGCGTCTGTGTCTGAGTATTCAAACAAGACATGCTGTACTTGTACCGCATGTTTATATATATATATATAAATATAAAATAATATATTATTACTTCTTTATATTCTTTATATTCAGAAAATCAATTTTCAGATTTTTAGACCAACGAGATTGTGTATAGAAAGATCTCTTAGATAGCGATTCACACCTAGAAAGATAAAAATGTTTACTTTTATTTATTAGAGAGATAAAACTTGTCGTTCTCAAGAGAATCTCATTAATTCTGTTTTTTATTGGCTTTTTTTTTTTGTCATTAATTGCACATGAAAAATGAAGATAGGAATATAAAGATTCTTTGAAAAGTTTGATAAGTAATAATATAAAATCTCTTTCCGGTGTTACATATGTTATAAGAAATAAATAGCAAATTTATATTGAAAAAATTTTATTTTCATACGTACTAATAAAACTAACGACTTGATTTGTTTTCCCAGATTATCCTTATTCGTGGTACGAAGACATCACAAGCTCCTCAAGATTCTATGCACTTGCAGCGGTATATGGTGGAGTGATAATAGGACTGATAGTCGCAGAAATAAAGCCATACGCCATGCTGAACAAGGAGGATCACGATATATTGTGTTCCAGTTTGGGAGAGAATTGTCTTGTGGGTTACATACTTAGTTTAGGCGTACGTCGTGCGTACAGAAGAAATGGAATAGCGTCGTTGCTGTTGGAACAATTGCTGGCTCACGTAACCGCTCCCGAACGTTCTTCTGTGAAGGCGGTCTTCCTACACGTGCTCTCAAGCAACGCTCCTGCTATATTATTTTATCAGAGATGTCACTTTCGGTTACACAGTTTTCTTCCATATTATTATTCGATTCGCGGAAAGTGTAAAGACGGATTCACATATGTTCTTTATGTTAATGGCGGTCACGCTCCCTGGGGCATCTGGGACTGGGTACGTCATTTAGCCGGTGCAATGATCAATCTTGTACCGTGTAGAGTACCACGCTGGATCTGGCAACGTCTTCTATGGGCAACCACTATTCTTTCTTATCATAGATGATATATTTTGTGAATTGTTATGTTTATTGTGTATTTATTTATCTCTTTGAATTGTCTAGAAATATTTATACATATAATAAGAAAAGTGCCATAAATCAGTTAACTTTACAGATTCAAATATAGCTACGGGTTCTATACGCTTTTATTAACACGTTGACTGCCATGCAAAATTTATCGATTGCCTTATATATATCTGCGAATAATTGTTATTTTTTATTGTTGAATCAAATAAATCGGTATTCTGTTGAACCGCAAATTTTATCTCTTTTTTTCGTTTTTTATAAATTTATACACAGTGTTTCTGGTAAAAGAGAAGATCGTCTCGTTTAAGCGATAGTCGCAATAATTGCGAGAAAGAGATTTATTATTAACTAAAAATCACATGCTGCTTCCCATTATTGAGCACACAGTATATAGTATAAGATTTGTTCGCCGACTCGCACGTGTATAACGCTACGTAGCTACAAACCAAAATGTAAGATAAATCTACGCATGCTCGCTCATCACAAATTCAGAAACATTGATTTGTATCAAGGATTTATAATGTAAACGGTTATTCTTTTTTTTAACATAAAAGAAACAATTAACCTCGGATTACTTTAGCGCGATTTTTTATTTTATTTATATATATATATATTAGTAGTCATCAAAAACACAAAAATCGTTCCTACACCAATAATGTAATCTAATAGCATTCGAAATGTATAATAACTGCCAAAAAAACGATTACATTTTGATTTTTGCGTGTTGATATATTTTTTGCGCATTGTTCCTAAAAGTATATAGATTTACAAATTACTTGGTTACTTTATAAGTACAAAAAAGAAGCTTTGTGAGAGAAATAATTTTGCTTAAATGCAACATTTTGTATATTGCATGCAACAAGTAAGAACGATATTACATTGCTAACGTTTTTATGTTTCGCCGATAAGAAGCTTTAATTTTTTGTTTTACACTTGTTGAAATAGTCACTTTTACTATGTAATAGAAACTGAAATTGATACTGTGTGCGACATTTAAATATATGTATGAACGTGTGTGCACACACAAATACGTACGTACATATGGATACGTATAAAATGATGTACCGAAAAAAAAAAAAAAAAAAAAATAGTTGTGTATATATTAATGTAATGAGGTTGTTTATAATAAATTAAATGTTATAATTTACGTACATTTTTGTGTTTTTGTGAATGCATATATATTTCCACTTTATAATGTATACATATAAAAAATATACGTCTCTAATTCTTGACAGCGCGTTTTTTCGCAAAATTAATTCTAAAAAGGTTCTTGTTTTATAAGATACATGTAATTACATAAGATACATATTCTCTGAGACATAAATGCACACAATTATATCAACACGCTTGAATAATTGTACATTTATTTACAAAAAATATGTACACAGTAATGTATAATGATAAACAACAAAATTTAATATTCAGTCTTTTTTTTAAACTACATGCACAACTGAAATATGTATATAACATTTTTTTTTTTTTTTTTACATTTTTTAACATTGCTCGACTAGTGTAAGATATTTATTATATAGCTAAATCTAAATATCTATATCATACATTATATAGATATTTTTTTCACAATACAAATTATGCTAAATCAGTAAAAACTGAATTACAGTTGAACCTCTTTATTTTTGCCGAGTCAAGCTTTCTCTCTATGCTATCTGTTGTTGCTATCCTCCTTCAATCAGTTAGCTATAGCTAACAATCAGATTTTAGAAAACAATTTTGTCAAACGTACAGAGAGAGAGAGAGCAAAAATATAAAAGACAAGAATAGAAAGGTATAACTGTATTAGTTAAAAAATCACATTAAAAAGAAAAACCTTAAGTCATAAGTAAATTAGAGACAATATATATGCTGGCTATATTAAATTTACTTATGTTTCATGACTACTAAGTAAAATTACTTTAATAAATTGGACTATAATGATGTGAGTATGAATATAAAATGTAATCAAATTTTAAGCAATTTTTCCCAATTTTTTCAATTGTTTCAACTTTTCTTTTTTTTCATCTTCTTTTTTCATACTGTCTGCTATTTTTTTCAATGAAATCTGAATCATAGTGGTAAGTCTTTCCATATTGACTTCCTCATTATTACAGGGCCATTGCCAAACAATACGTTCTCTGAATCCTTGTTCAAAACTTGCTTCGGCTTTGGCTGGTCTATTAATGTCTCCATTTTTAACTTCATAATCTCCATGTCCATTAGTGTAATTATGAATGAAGAAACACTTTGTTCTGTAACTACGAAAGCGTCCATAAGGAAGAACAATGCTTTTCATGAAAAGTACGCTATTAAACGGAATATATGAATGTCCTTTGTCGTCTTCGTTTTCGCGTTCAGAATAGCTTCTGAAAAACTCGAACGCCGGATTTCTCATATATTGTGGTGAAATTTGCAATCTGTTATTTATATCACCGCCTACTAAAAATCTATCCCTCGCTCGCACGCAAACATAATCATTCGGGATCGGCTTCCTTATCGCCTCACAAAATTTCTTTGTAAGTCTGTATCTATTCGAAATATATAGTTTGCTTACATTTTCCCCGCCAAGCATGTAAGCATCCAGGATATGCAAAGCTCGTGTTTTGACAAAAGATTTTCCCATACGTTTTGACTCATATACCAACTCCGCATATACTAGAGTATTTTCGGGAAGTTCTAATTTTACGTCACCAACAGAATGCCACTGGCCTCTCACGTAACGAAAAACTTTTCTCTTTCCCAAACCCAGATATAATGTTGCTATTTTATCCTCTTCGATAAAAGGCCCGGAAGTGCATGGCATGCAGTACCAGTCATATGGTGAATTTATAATACTCTTAAAACTCTCGACATTTGTTGCTTTTTTTGCTTCGGATCCGAGAAAATCCAAACGAGTGTTCATCATCATCTCGTTTATCTTATCTTGCGGTCTAACCATTTGCGGCCTAACACGAGTTTTACTTGATATTTCCCAATATTCTAAACATTCTTTTCGCATATCTCCCTGCTTCGGTTCGGTTAATTTCGGATTTTCGCAGAAAGCCGCAATTTTCAAGAGTCCTATTATCTGTTTCCTTCCCAAAGTGTTGTTTGAATTTCTTAAATACTCAATGAACGCCTTATCCCCTTCCAAAACATCGAGAGCCACTATTTGCGTTACATCGTTAAGACCATCTCCCGTCGAAAGCAACCGATTAATATGCATCAGGTACTCAATTACTGCCCCCGTATTCTCTCTCTTGTTTTTACATATTAAATAACGTTCTGAATTAGCCGGTCTGGAACTATTAGGTTTAAAAATGCAAATACTATTGAAGCATCTGTACATCAGATAGACAAGGCCGGCACTAAAGGGCGTGAACAAGTCGAAGAGTTTTGTCACAAAATGTCCACCTTTTCTAACTACCATCAATGCCACCAGACATTGACATAAATATAGTTGTTTAGACAAAATCTCTTGTATATTTTCTTGACCCTCAACAGAAAACCCTCCATCTGCCATCATAAAATGAACTCCCTTATTTTGTGTATGTTTCATTATCAAGTTTCTAAATCCTTCTTGATTTTCTAACTCATACACATCTCCATTATCCAAAGGTCCGTAATAAGGGTGAAACGTTTCGCTAGGTCCAGCAAAGAACTCGTCCAAAGTGAAATCATTTTTTTCTTTCAAAGTAAATCCAAATCCCTTTGCATGCCACTTTGTCCTTGATAATACGTATTCGCTAAATCCACCCGGACCAGCGCATACATCGGCAAAGTACAACAATTCATGAGGATTTTGATTAGGAACTTTAGGTCTGGTAAACATAAAATCGCACGCTTTGTCTATGTTTGCCATTTTGACAGCAGCCCGATTCAGAAAACCGGCACTTCGAATTGTTTCATAAGGATTTGAACGAGTTCTTGCTTTTCGCATTTCATTTTTGTCTAACTTATCAAATATCGTTTTCGATTTAAGTATTTGCTCTAAAATCTCGGGATTGCAGAAATGAACTTCGCCTTCTATAGTGTCTTTTTTCGGCGCAAACATTACCCAATCTGAGTCTATTTCATAACTATCGGGTTCCGTCTGGACAGATCGCAACCAGTCCATATCTTCTTCAACTTTAATAACCTCTTTTTGAGGATCCCACAAGAGACATGCCTTCTCAAGTTCTGGTACATGATGTCCAAATCCTCTTCTACCACGCTGAGTTGCTGCCGCTATAGGTTCAACAAGTCCTTGACCGTGCTTTCCTAGACCTTTTCCTCGCTGATATCCCATTTTCTCCATTATTTGCAGAGCTATACCCAAATCTGCCGAAATCAAGTTGTTTTGGGCTTCGGCATATACATTGCCCGCAGGCTGAATTTCCTGGGCGTGCTTTTCTTTATCAACATCATGGTGAGTAATTTCCTCCTTATTACTCAATCTACTTCTTTTGACATTGTCTAATAAATTACAAAAAATGTATTATATTAGACACTAAGTAAAAATAAAAAATCTAAATGTAAATAACAGAACAGTAATTATATAAAATGTAAAATCACACAATACCTGTATTTTCCAATTTAGGAAGATTTACTTCATTCATTTTATCATATTGCGGATCGTTGTCATCTTCAGAAGAGGACTCTTCCAGTCTCCTCTTGCCATTTAAAAAATTATAATAGTCGTCGTTATTGAACGCAGGCATTATGGCGTTTGACTCCTCAGGGAAACAAAAGTCCTTGCCAAATTTACTTGATTTGCGATGCTGAGAGTAACTATTGAATGAATCTGGTGTCTTCAATCTCCCTTCCTCACTGCTCAAAGCACTATCCTCATCAGTACCTACAAAAAGTTAAATTACCATAAAAATTATAATTTACTTTAATCTTTAGATTATTTAAGCAGCAAACATCCAAACAAGCGCCAGATTATCTTGACTAAGAACAAAAGTTTAGTTGTACGTTTGAAAAGCTTTACAAGAGAAATAATTTTATTAATATACCACGATGAACTACAAAATATAATCTGGCATTTGTTGTGGAGTGAGGAATTAAACACGTAATGAAGAAAAGAGATAAGACATATATAAAAACAGACAAGAGAAACTCACTACTGTCCATAATGTCTTAAAGTCTGTTAGAAAAATGTAAAGAAATCTTCTAACCTAATCGGCACATTGCTGAAAATTCAAAAAGGTTGATTGGCATAAAATGAGAGAATCAGAAAAGACAATAAATAAAAACTAAACAACAGTGGGTTTTCTTACAGATTATATTGAAACCGTATTTAAGCGTGTAATCCAAGTGTCTCAAAAAGTTAAAACAAATAAATTGTCTCTTAGAAAACTTGTACCAGCCATTCATTATTATTGAGAATAAAACCACCCGAACCATAATATAGACAAAAAGGTTATCAACGAGGGACTCAAACTGACACAAGGCATTTTCTGTTATTACTGACAGTACTGGGCAGTACTGAATATAAGATATTAAATACACATTTATTATTCTCCACACGTCAAATTATCATATACTGGATATTTCGACTGTTTTTCAGCAATGTGCGTACATAACATAGACGGAACAGTGTAACATTGTTCAAGGCTGTTGCTCAACAACTCCATTTAGATTAAACATTTGTGCGATTCTCCAATCAGAATAAAAGTGCAGAGTTCAACTGTTCATTAGTGGCTCTAAGGCCTGGTTTATGCGGGCAATAACTGTTAACTTATGCCGGAACCGGTAGAGTTTAACTATAGGATTCCAATACTTCTGTTTATACGCATTCGGCAATTTTGTATAAACAGAAGTATTAAAATCATATAGTTAAACTTTACCGGTTCCGGCATAAGTTAACAGTTATTGCTCGCATAAACCAGGCCTAAGTGTAGAAACCAGTCATATTGAAGAATCACTAAGCGTTCACTGATCTGCTCAGGGTGCGTTCACTTTGGACGCTTACGCGCTTTAAGCGTCAGTCTGTCTTTATTGTTGTTTAAATATAGAACAAAGATAGACTGACGCTCAAAGCGCGTAAGCGCCCAAAGTGAATGCATCCTCAGTCTGCTGAACGTGGCCAATGCTCTTCGAATGATGCTTGGAAGCATTTGGATGCTATTCTAGATTTAACTTTTGCCGCGTTTCATGCACTAGAGCTTACTTAGGCTGCGTTCGGGAAGCGCGCTATCAGCGCTGTTGCATCATTCTATCTTTATTGCTCGTTAGATGTAAAAGAAAGATAGAATAACGCAATAGCGCTGATAACATGCACCCCGAACGCAGCCTTAGTCATGGCAAATTGCTACGAATATATAGGCCTAGTTTATACATTTTTAAAATCATGCAGGTTTTGCCTGTGCTTAACCATTCTTACTTAAGTAATCACTCCTTCCTGGAGAGTGATTACCCAGCAAACACAAAGTAACAACCGGCAACGTTTCTTATACGTTTCGACCGAAAACGTACCGCAACTTAAAAAGCGGACGTTTTTTTTTTTTCCGCTAAGTTTATATATATAAATAGATTGTGAAATTCTTTAGTGGTCACTGTGTCTATACTGAACATGGTACTAAACCATGTCTTCTACCCGGTAAAAAATTTTCCATGTATAAAATTGTACGGACATATTCGGCATATAAATTTGCATAATAAGATATAATTATTTTAATTTGTGTACATGAAAAAATTTTTACCGTGTAAGTGCGTATCAGATTATAAAAGAATCAACCAGAATAAAATTCATTAGATCTTTTTGTTCTGACTGATTATATATAATCTCAATACTGGACGTGTCTTGAAAAAACATTTTACACACATCTCTCTGAGTAGCCAAATCTACATGTAGATTAATTTTGTACGTTTTTAAACCATGCATGGTTTAAAAACGTACAAAACATCCAATATTAACATTCAAAGATGTTTTTTTGGATTTTTCTTATTTTTATACCGACATTTCGTGAACATTTCAGCTCACTTTATCAGGGTTTCGAGAGCAGCCTAATATTCAATGTTTTTAAAAATTATTTGCCGTTACACAAAATAACATATAAACATGTAAAAGGTAAAAACAATAGTGTAAAATAATCAAAGTCTTCACTGTCGACTTCGAAACATTT
Source organism: Pseudomyrmex gracilis (assembly GCF_002006095.1). NCBI lineage: Eukaryota > Metazoa > Arthropoda > Insecta > Hymenoptera > Formicidae > Pseudomyrmex > Pseudomyrmex gracilis. The sequence continues at coordinate 285,999 of NW_018020762.1, forward strand.
TACTTTCAATGAGCAAAAAAAAAAAAAAACAAAATAACAATAGAAAAAGCAAGTATCATAATTTATTATATTTTTGTGCGTATACAAATATAAGTTAGTGTTAAAACTTAAAATAAAACATCAAAAATTAGAATTATAATTCTAACAAAATAAAGATGTGAAAAATCTTATTAAAAAAAAAAAAAAAAACAAAATGACAGTAGAAAAAGCATGTATCTTGATTTATTATATTTTATTTTTTAGCAACAGGTATGTGGTATGGAAGGCATGGAAGGATGTGTGAGATTCTTCCTAGTCATATAGGCTGAAATGTCTAAATAAGTAAATTATTATATTTTATTTATTATATTTTTGTGTTATAAGTTACTGTTAAAAACTAAAATAAAACATAAAAAATTAGAATTATATTCAATGTTTTTAAAAATTATTTGCCGTTACACAAAATAACACATAAACATGTAAAAGGTAAAAACAATTGTGTAAAATAATCAAAGTCTTCACTGTCGACTTCACTGTCAAGTCTTCACTGTCGAAACATTTTACTTTCAATGAGTAAAAACAAAAAAAACAAAATGACAGTAGAAAAAGAGCATGTATCATGATTTATTATATTTTATTTATTAGCAACAGGTATGTGGTATGGAAGGCATGGAAGGATGTGTGAGATTCTTCTTAGTCATATAGGCTGAAGTGTCTGAATAAGTAAATTATTATATTTTATTTATTATATTTTTGTGTTATAAGTTACTGTTAAAAACTAAAATAAAAAAACAAAAATTCGAATTATAATTCTAACACAATAAAGATGTAAATGTTATATGATAAAAATCTTATATGATAAAAATCTTATGCAAACATATTAATTTGTAAAGATTTGATAAAAATAAAAGCTTCCAATAAATTTATCATGATCTTGATTACTAGATAAAATTCAAAATCGATAGAGAACATGCAATCAAATTTGATGTATAAACAAAACTTTTATTATTTAGATAAAAGCGCAAATAAATGTTCTGCAATGTATACACAGAAACAGTTTCTACTTTAGGAAAAGAATTACATTTACAATTTGTAAACCAACTATACTTTATATATTTTGATTATACATCATAACTTCACCTTATTGTTGCTAAATTTATAACATCCATTTTTTTACCATGCTTTGTTCATGTAGAATAGTAAAGAAATGAGTAGTATAAATAGTAAAAAAACTGAAACCTTAAAGATTTTCACACGTAAAAGATTTATTTTTACTACACACCTTTCTTGGTAGGATGACAATTTTTCTTTTGTGGCCCCTTGTGGAATTTGGCGGTACAAATATGGTGCAAATATCTGTAAACAATAAAAAAGCTATCAAATATAAAGACCGTAAATTATTGCAAACATTAGGCGATTTTTGGCGATCGTATGGTACATATACCAAAGTGTACCATACGATCGCCAAAAATCGCCTATTGTTGCTGATAAGGTAAACTTATCGGCACTAATGTTTTCTTTCAGTTTTGTATTATTTTCCATTGTTTTACTATTATTAAGCAAGAATCTATGCTCTTTCGCAATATCTAATATTATTTTTGAGGTTAGATACTATCTTGTTCTCACGAAATTAAATAAATACCAAAAATATATTTATTATTCGTACTTTTATATAGTAATATTAATTACTAACTACAAAAATAACACTAAATTAAATCAACTGAATGTAAACTTCTATCAAATATCTTCACAAATATCTGCACAGTTCTAACGACTATCCACTCCTTCAAACTGTATTGAGAAAGAAAATGGCTGCGGTGGCACCGTAACAATGGCGAATGGTATAGCGTGTGTTAAAATGGCAAGATACGCCTACCTACCTTGAAGTAATTCCTCGTTGACGGTTTTTTCTTCTCGATTCCGCGAGCGGAAAGATATCGAGAGATTGTCTCAAGAATTGCCGGCTGTTATCCCTGAGTAGCTCGACCGCCTCAAAGTCACAATTATCAAAGCCGTGGCAAAGCACTTCTAGAAATTGAGAATTACGTAATGAGAATGACTCAACACGTGAAAGAAAATTCGAGAAGTAAAATGGTGCATTAGCGACAAGCTACTGTACAAATACGGAAAAAAAAAAAATAGGATATGTAATCTTCACAAATCCCGAAATTGAAAGTAAAAATAATTCTACATATTGACTAAAATTCTCACAATAATCATATTTTCTTTCACATAATTTGTATATTTCTTACTATTCTATTTCTATTAAACGAACATCTGGCGGTAGACAAAGACCAAACCACGTGGAATATTGGAAATAATTTCACTTCTAGAAATTGAGAATGACGTAATGAGGATTACGTAACAAGAATGACTCACCACGTGAAAGAAAATTCGAGAAGTAAAATGGCGCATTAGCGACAAGCTACTGTACAAATACGAAAAAAAAAAAAAAAAATAGGATATGTAATTTTCACAAATCCCGAAATTGAAAGTAAAAATAATTCTACACATTGACTAAAATTCTCACAATAATCATATTTTCTTTCACATAATTTGTATATTTCTTACTATTCTATTTCTATTAAACGAACATCTGGCGTTAGACAAAGAAAAAAGCACGTGGAATATTGGAAATAATTTCAAATCCGGGTGAAATAATTCTAAATGTCGCGGCTTAAATTCTCAATAATAATAATAAAATTTTCTTTCACATATTTCCAGTATTTTTTACTATTTCTATTTCTATTCAACGAAAATCTGTATAATTGTTCACTCCATATCTAAAGCACAATCGTTTCCAAGATGAGAAAATTCTACTTTTACAACAAATAAATAGCGAATATATATTTATCATTTATATTAATTACGCGACTTTTGTATCTTATAAACTTACTTCAACAATAGTATGCTGAATAATTGTTGATTATATTAAACTTGTGGTAAAAGCTTCCAAGATATGTATCACTCACTCTTTGGAATGCAACGACTGAATGAAAAACTGGCTTCTTCTCTTCGCTATTCTCAAACAGCATAGATGCCATGTAACTTTCTATTGGCTGTTAAGAAACAATGCGCAAGGGCACACCTTGGGTGCGTTCACCTTGAATGCTTAAGCCTGATTTACGGGGCCTAACAAGGAGAGTGTAATCATGACCACCCTGTAGGTCACCGATTTTGATGCAATTTTGCAGAATGGTAGTACGCATATAGAAATAACAAATGCTATTCGGAGACGATGCAACTCTCAAGCATTTGCGAGAAATCGCAGTTTGAACTTTCGCGTGCTACGTAAGTACAATTCGAAAAGAAAGTTTTTCGAGGTGGCGGCGTGGCGCAAGCGGACTAAGCGCCGCGCTAGTAGTCCGCGGATCGCATGTTCCAAAAATATGCAGTTGCATGTTGCAAAAATATATTTTTCTGCATATTATTAAATATTTTCAATATAATATTATATACAAGGTGTTCCAGAATTGCCGTACAATCGCTCATAGGCAGGTAAAAGGAGTAAAACTGAGTCGAAAAGTCCTGAACCATTTTTGTCTATTATTTATAATAAAGGAGTAATTATTGAGTAAATCAGGCCAATCAGCGCAGATCTTTAGCCAGGCACACGTCAATGAGCGCTCACACACACCAGGCGCGCGGCTCACTAACAAAAGAGTTCGCAACATCTATCTATCTTTGTCGACTAAGAAGGTATATATGTGTATGTAAAGGTATATATGTGGAGGTATATATATGTGTAAGGATTGAGGAGGCGTTAACGCTTGCAGGGCTGCATTCGAAAATATTACTCAAGTGTACCCGCAAAAGCCCGTTTTCAACAAACATTCGAGGTGTACCAAGGAACCAAGGTGAAATGTGATGATGTTGTTCAGAAATATCATTTACAGCCAATTTTTTCACTTCTAGATAAGTTTTCGATAACTTTATCTAGAAGATATCTCCCAAAATTTGGTTCTTTTTATTGGTTCTCAGAGGAATTTATCCAGAGAATAGCTATCGAGAGGTATGAAGAAATCGGCCGTTAGATATACAGGGTGTCCCAGAATAGCCGTACAATCTCTCGTAGGCAGATAGAAGGAATAAAACTGAGTCGAAAAGTCCTGAACCATTTTTTTCTATTATTTATAATAAAGGAGTAATTATTGAGTAAAGCNGGCCAATCAGCGCAGACCTTTAGCCACGCGCACGTCAGTGAGCCGCGCGCCTGGTGTTTGTGAGNGCTCACTGACGTGCGCCTGGCTAAAGATCGGCGCTGATTGGCCTGATTTACTCAATAATTACTCCTTTATTATAAATAATAGATAAAAATGGTTCAGGACTTTTTGACTCAGTTTTATTCCTTCTATCTGCCTACGAGAGATTGTACGGCTATTCTGGGACACCCTGTATATCTTACAAGAGCTGCGATCCGTTTCATGCTTAATCGCGCATTTATCTGTAGTATATGTCACGTATACTATAGATAAATGTGCGCTTAAGCATGAAACGGACCGCAGCCAAGGGGACTTTACTTTTGACTTCCGCGTTTTCGCGCTTCATGTAATGGCACCCTAAGGGTGCTAAAGTAACTAGACTTTACTAGATTTCTGTTTTCGCGCTTCATGTAATGGCACCCTAAGGGTGCTAAAGTAACTAGACTTTACTAGATTTCTGTGTTTCCGCGCGTTCCGTCCCGCCTGTTTTAATTACCTTATATTACACGGAGCATATATTGTGCGGAAAAGCGTAACGGAAAATTATAAAATATCAATAATATAAAAAAAATATATATATATAATTAATTTATATATGTATATTAATTATAATATATGTATATTATAAATTATATTATATATGTATAATATATGTATATTATAAACAAATTAATTATATATATATTAATTATATATTTTATATATATATATATATATAATTAATTTTTTCTGTATGATTTTTGCGTCCGTGAGTGTTCTTCTGAATACGTTTTACAGTTGACATACATCTATTTGTTATAATATATTTATTTGTTATATCTTTTTCATCCTATTTATACACGGTTTGCTTTATTTATTTTTTAATGTTTCGATTTTTACATATATATATATATTTAATTGTATACACAATANTATGTAGATATAATAGAATAAAATAATAATATAATAGAATTATATTTATTTAGTGGCTACAAATAAATATTAATATTAAATATATATTTTTTTAAACGAGACTTTTACAATATTCGTTCTTTCTATATACCGGAGACATTAATAGATCCATCTATTAAACAAATATATACATATTACACATGTTATTTGTCAATGTTAAATATTAAATAAATGGCCAATACTTTTACGTTTTGATAAGAAAATAGGAAGGGAGAGCAGTTACATTATCGACACGACGTAGTTGTGGACACATCCGATTGCTAATAGTTAGTTCGCACGGCGCTCGTTGGCGCTACGAGCAACCGCCCCGCTTGCCTCCCGATTTTCGCGTCTATTTCGCGATTCAATGACGCGCAGTGTACACTTTACGACCACGAACTACCAGAAATTACAAGATAAACTATTCACATTCGAATTTAAGGTCGGAGATTCGAGACCTGAGAGCTGAAATTTGAGATTGGAAACGAGATCTAAGATTTGAGAACGACTGTGAAATTCGGGTCTAGGTCTTTACGCGTGGCTGTATCGAAGAGTAAAAGTGCCCTTACTGTAGGTAAAACAGGATTTGTTTAAATTAGTATTATTGCGGTATGCGCAATATGGCTTATCATTTTAATTTTTATAGTTTATGATAACACCGGGCGCTGATGGTTTTCGCGGGCCGATTACAGCGTCCCCGAAAACGTGGTTTGCCAGGGGTACCGCAGCGACGAGCAGTGGCGGTGGTGGCGGCAGAGTCAACATCCGGCTGTGCAGAAATGCGCACGTTTCGGCGCTCCTCGAGGAAAGAAGGACGCTGTGATCGGGATTTCGGAACATGAAAGTGAGATGAATGGTCGCGATACAAGGACGAGGACCTGAAGAGCACTGCCCTTTCGGGACCGGGACACTTTGCGAGGGCGATTCAAAATTTGTGTTTTTTTTTTGTTGTGCGCTCGTCCTTTATATTGTTTTTCAGCGTTGTCGCATTTGATCGTCACGTCGCGCGTGACCGCAAACGTTTTTGGTGCTTGCTAAACTCTATTCGTGTTGTCGACTCGCCGGATCGTCAGATCAAGAAAGCGAAGTCGCGCCCGATAACGCGCTGGGATAACGTTTCTCGCAAATGCTGATGCTAACTGATCAGCGGTGTGATTTGATAACATATATTATTTATACATATATATACTATAGGCTGTATATTTTTTTGTGACTCAAAGACAATAACCGCTGTCAATTATCGCCCGTTCCAAAAATTTACTCGATCCGGAACGGATTACTCCGCTCTTATTATCTCGTGAAATTGTCACCGCCGTTTCGCGTCGAGGGAATCATCGGTGTCTCGCATCTGAAGCAGCAGGCCGGTCCCTCCCCGTCCCTCCCCTCTGCCTTCCACCATAGTCGACCCGGCGAAGCTAGCTTGTCCGCGCGACAACGCAAACACGGCTGGACACATTGAGCACACGAGGTACATCGGCACACAGGGTACGCACGAATTTATGCGATCTATCTTTTATCGCGGCTTTAAAGAATTAAATTTAGAAAAAGAGAATCAGAAATAAATAAAAAGTTGTGTGTGTTCACAAAGGATATACGGACATTCATAGAGTAGGAAGGAGAAAGAACTTTATAGAGAGAACGTGCAAGGCATATAAGTCGTTGAGGCTCAACACTTGCATTAGGCCCTTGTGTTGTCTATTCGAGAGTTTCAGAGAAAAGATTTAGCGAAGTAAGAGAAAAACAAAAGTTTGCTTTTACTAGCACAATTCGAAGAAATATCCATTTCGGACATGGTGAATTTTTCTGAGTTTGCAAAAACGACAATAATCTTAAATAAATCTCTTTTTATAATATTTTTTTCTTTTCTTTCTCTCTGTGTTTTTCTCTCTTTCTCACTCATGCATGCACCCATAAGACACACACATATTCATTCTCTCTCTCTATGTCTTTTTCTCAATTTGTTTTGTATATGGACAATGTGTACATTGTAATTACATTGTTATGAATATTTTTACTTAAAAAAAGAATTGTACAAAGAATTTTTATAATATATAGTTTAAGTAATTTACTGTTCTACAACATTGTTAAAAATTTATAATATGGAGATATTGTATGAAGAGATTTATCCGCAGCAATCAAGTATGTATGCGTCTTGTTTATGTTTTTGAAGAGTACAAATAAGAAGAGGAAGATCATATATGTTGATTGAACCAGTCTGTTTCACATTACTATATTGTGTTGAGTATAAAATCACATACGACACACACACACACACACACACACACACACACATATATATATATATATATATATTAAATTTACATATATAATGTAAAGTTTGAAATTTTACATGTATAAAAACAGTAAAATAAATGCATGTCTATTTTATGACAGAGTCATGTCATCAGGAGCAGGATCTAGTGGAACTGGAAGAGGACGTGGTTCCTCTTTAGCAGACAATAAACCTGAAAGTAAGGAAGCTAAGCCAAATCCAAAGATGTCAAAAGCTTTAGGAACTTCTGCTAAAAGGTGTTAAAAAATTTAATTAACTATGCTAATCAAATAAATATTATGTTACTTTGTAACTATTAAATTTATTTATTTTCATTAGGATACAAAAAGAATTAGCAGAAATCACACTTGATCCACCCCCCAATTGCAGGTAAAATATTATATAAGAAATAAAGTTTCTTTTACACACATAATATTTAGAAATAACCAAGTAAAGATTTATGAAAATACAGCTCGTATTCCAAAGTATAATACATATAATGTATGTATAAAATATGTACATTTTATTTTATAGTGCAGGACCGAAAGGTGATAATTTATATGAATGGGTTTCTACTATATTGGGTCCTCCAGGCTCAGTTTATGAAGGTGGTGTGTTCTTTCTTGATATACATTTCTCCCCAGAATATCCTTTTAAACCTCCTAAGGTAAATCAATAGTTTTAACTTCAAATATTAATTTTGTATTGCGCATGTGACCATTTAAGAAATTAAAACACTTTATAAGAGAAAATAATGTCATGTAGCAACATATTACATAAAACATTTGACTTATTTTGTTTTTGTTTTATAGGTTACATTCCGAACACGCATCTATCATTGCAATATAAATAGCCAAGGAGTTATCTGTTTGGACATATTAAAAGATAATTGGTCTCCTGCATTAACAATTTCAAAGGTTTTATTGTCAATATGTTCTCTCCTAACAGACTGCAATCCAGGTAAACACATCTATAAGAATTTATTTAAATTTGATGTAAGATCATATACACATGCGTAATTATGCAGATTTTATGTGATTGTATATTTTGCAGCTGATCCACTGGTAGGTAGTATAGCTACACAATACCTACAAAATAGAGAAGAACACGATCGCATAGCACGGCTTTGGACCAAGCGCTATGCTACATGAGCATATTTCTTCATCTACTCATTAAACTCCTATTAGTCTCATGCCAACTTATGATTGCTGTTGCTCTCATACAAACTTGTCTCATATATGTAGTCTGTATACATCTTTATCTATGATCATGTTGGTCAGAAAAACATGCAAGTGAGCGAAAACTGTTTGAGATCAGCTCAAACATTATTGTGATGTGCTTTTATGTTGAGTATGTAATGTGCCTAAGATGAATGAATGTGCGTGCATATGTGTGTTCAAATCAGTGTGCCAGGGCATAACGAGACAGGAGTTTTCCACTTAAATAAATGAGATAGTATTTAAATGGTTTGTATTGTCTATCACAATGCTAATGTTTCTAGAATAGGAGATAACATGAACAATACTAGTAATCTACTTATGTAAGTAATTAATAGATAGAAGATAAGATCATAGAGGCCCATTTTGTCATAATTAATATTTTTATAATGAAATTTTATTTGTCGTAAATTTTTAAATTATTATGTTTACATTTAATGTGTCTTGCTTGGCTCAAAGTTATTATCTACCAACAATCAACATGTAGTTATTTAGCTACATCAAAACTGCTGCACATACACGATTTGCGTTCATAATATGATAATCGTAATGTTCTGCATGAAGCAGATACAATCCCACATTGTCTGGGCCCATCCGCAAAAATATTGTACTTGTAAATAAATATCTATTATTTCATGTACACACATGTGTAATGCTGATACATTCACAGAAACTTCTAAGTTTTCGACCCGAAGCTTTTACATTCTGTTTACATGTGCAAACTAAAAATTTTCAATAGATTTCATCAATAAGTTCGGTTAACTCGCGATAAATTTTTCGATTGACAAATTTCTGTTTTCTTTCAGTAAATTGTGTAGCGCTTTATTTAAAGTGCAGATAAAGAAAATAACAATAAATAACGTTAACCAACATTGGGGTAATCTGTATGATCTGATAAATTTTCTATTAGTTGATTCTCTATTATAGACTAGAAAAAATGTTTACATATCAATTTTTTGCATATTCAAAATTTGCCAGATTTTATAAGAGTGGAATAATTTTATTATCTTTTCAATATGAAGTGCATACTGAACGTTTTGAATATTTTTTGTAATTTTCTAAATTATACACGGCAACCAAAAGCAAAGTGATTCGAAATCACTTTGTACATATCTGTTCTAAAACTAGATAGTTGCTTAAAGATGTATCGAGTGTATAGAGAGAAAGAAAGAGAGAGAGAGAGAGAGAGACAGAGACAGAGTAAATGTAATAAGTCATATATACAAAAATGAAGAGCGGAAGCTTGCTTGACGAATTATTGTATTGTACAGTTTATTGTGTAAAGTAAATGCGCTTTGGCATTGGTTTCTTCACTAAATTCAAGAAATGTAAATATTGCGTGAAAAGCATGTGCGAAATATCTGCGATTCGCGTAAACACGCGATATCTATACCTATGTATGAAGAAAATTTAAATAATCCTGGATTTGAATTTTGTCGGCAAATCTTATGCAAGCCAGAGTATGTAGTTTCACACAATTAAAAACAGAAAGTATATCTTATAGTCCTGTCTCGAGACTGTAAATAGGTTTATTATATTATGTATAAGATATAATACGTATCTTTCATGTTCACATGCATTTGCAAATACATACTATAAACGTATAATGGATCTCGTTATTTCTAAATGTGTTATACGTAAAACATATATATTTAGCCACGTTGTACGAAAAAACGAAAACATTTTAGATCCGGTCTAAAACCAGCATATATACTTTTGTGTAAAAAGAAAACTAGGAACAAAAAAAGAAAATAAAAAAATGTCGTTGCGGCATTTATTCACCTGTTTCGACGATCTAAAATTAAAGCAGGTATACGCTGACAAAACAGATTCAATTCATAAACATTTATATACATATATATATATTCGCATGTATAAAGAATATAATCGCTCCGGGAGCGATTCAATCAATCAACCCGGTTAAAAAAGCTATATAAATTGTATCAATAGAAAAGTATAAGAAGGGCAATCCTATAATATTGATAAGTAGTAATCTTTTAATCGATATACATATAATAAATTAAATACAATTTATTACACACCGAGTTGATGTTCGATTATTATTACGTCACCTTTCCTGTTATTTTCTCTGAAATCTCAGGTTTTTTAGTATTTTATAAAGCAAGTTGGTTGTATACACAACGCCTAAATATAATTCTTTTCAAAATATTAATCATAAAGGGAATGGAAAGGATCTTAATAAAAAAAAAAAAAATTACCACATCCTTCACAATTTCATTAAATTTATTAGTATACATAAAAGCTAGATGAATACGTGCTAAGAACATGTTGAGATTCCTAAAATGCCATGAATTATTGTTATATTTTGTAATATTTTCAATAATAATGAAATTTATGTGTTTATTAATTTAATCGACACACTAAGTTACTAACTAATAATTTATGTGTAAAACTAATGTAAGCAGCCAAAATAGAATTTCGTACAAAATTGTTATATATATATATATATGTATGTGTATGTGTGTCTGTGTACATGTAAATATGTAAAATACCAATGTTATTTATTTAATACTGATTGCAACAATCTTGATCAGTCTTTTGCGTTGCCTGGTAATTAAAATACATAGATTCTAAAAATTTTTAATTAAATATCTTTGATACAACGGATGATTTTATACATAGTTAAAAGAGTCAAACTCTACACAACATAGACAGGTGCTAGTTTCGAAACTACATTGCACACAACGGTCGGATAGGATAATATCGAAAAATGCTTTCTCTAATCTCTATCAACTTATAAAATAAACATTACTATATACGTTACTAGATTAGGCACACTGCAATATCTCGTAAGTAATAATTAACTTCTATGTTTCTGCGCAGCTATGGTTGTTCTTTCTCTACAAACGTTCAATATTTTATTTCTGAGATCTTATGCATTTTGTCACTATGTACGTGTGTGTGTGTACATGTGTGCAGTGTGTGCCAATGATAAATTTAAATTATTTTAACATTATAATATTCCTTTTTCTTTTTCTAAAATGGTAAATATATTTTATTCTTAAGTATATATAATCTTTTATGACATAATTATATAATTTAATCATATATATATATATGTATACATACATATACGCATATATATACATATATAAAACATACACATATATTTAAAATGTTAACATTTTTCATAAATTGTGAGTATACACACACAAGACTGCAGAGAAACTTACGCACAATTCAATCCAAGTTATGGTACTTGAATTCGTGAAATCGACAAACGCAGTAGAAAGTTTAGATTTTTTCTTTTTTATACGTAGATTAAAAAAAAATATAAACGTTTTCATGTAATTGACTACATGACTACATGTATTATATTTAATGGCACCCAATTAGCGTTAAATTTAAGTAGCATTTAAAGAAATGTTTTTTTTTTTTATCTTTAATCCTTAACTGGATGCACGGAGGTCAAACTGACACTTAATGCAGCATTGCATATAATTTGAAACCAAATATCTCATATTAGATAAAGAAATATTTTTTTCAAATACAAACTTTTAACTTATAAATACGATTTTTTTAAAATCATTATTGCATACTTAACTGAAACATCCCTCATTTTGAAAGTACTAATATAAAATTAAAATTATTTACAAAACAAATATAAGTAAAATGAAATTTGTAAGTCAAATTGATCTCCACGCAAACATTTCTGTCAAAAAAAAGTCACACGCCTGGTTAAGAGTCAAGTGGAAGCAAGCGAAAAAAAAGTTTTATTGTATAGTTTCAATATCTTATTTTCATTTATTTCTTTTTCCAATTATCGAGGTTTTTTTTTTAATGTGAAACAAAAGAATTCTATGTACAAAGCTCAAGAAAAGCTCATTTTTTAACTTTGACGTCTCGCATAATTGTTCTTATTATGTTTTTTCTTTCCAGAAAAAAATAACTTATTATTTAATAGAAATAATATATTAAATTTTTTGCTTTGGTCCCAAATATGAATAAACGTATTCTCAAACATGCATATAAATATTTTCGTGTTCGACTGTTCAGTAGCGTATAGTGCAATAAAGCGCAATAAGATCAATATTAGTGTGTTCATTGACATTTACAAAACAGCTAACTAAATTATTATGACAAGTAAAACTAGCTAGCTTCTACACTCAGTTTTAAAATTTATCAAGCTACATGTCATGACACGCTAATTTTGTTACATTATTAGTACATAATATACAGAACTTTTGTGTGTACATCCGAAGTACTATATATATATATATTATATATTATATATTATATATATGTATATATAATTTTACGGAGTATCGTCGATTACGAATAAGAGTACGTTGTCTTTTCGTTTCTTGCTTGTAAAACACAGAAAATCATTACAAATTCGATACACAAAAAAGATTACTACACATTGTATATAGTATATATAAGTATTAGAGACTTGTATTTCGTCGATGAGGAGGCATGAAGAAAACAGACGTCGATATTGCATATATATGTTAATGTACGTGTGTCTGTGTGTATTTACGCAAATATGTTTTTTTTTTTTTTTTTGATAGTATGTCAAATTCATACCAGAACGTAAGTTTGTATCCGTAAGTAATTACTACACATTTTGTTGATTCTGCACTCTGAGGAAGATTAGCAGAAATGGTTTTTGTTTGTTTCTTCTTTTTTTTTTTTTGTAAATCTCTCTGGCAAAAACTAAGAGGAATGATGGCTACGCTTTGTATACTATTAGCCTACAATGATTACGGATTGAATACGTGTAACGCACGAAAGATTACCGAATTTCATATGTAAACGTATTTCATATGAAAAAAAAAATAAACGTGTCAAACATACATGGCACATAACATATTTAACAAGCACCTTATTACGTATACCAAAATCAATTCTATTAGTAAAATCTCTGGCTGGTAAACGGATTCGCGTACATATTTTTGACTAGTCTTTTTTCTTGCTTTTTATGATGTGTGATATGTATTTTGGCAGATATTGGCAGTAATTTGGTGTTACATTTAATAATACAAACACGACGACGTTTCTTTCTCGTCTTTTACGAAGAAATGCTTCTACACGAAAAATAGAAATGCCACTTTTTTTGCATTTTTCTATTCAAAAGTGTACATAATATTGCATTGTTATTACCAAACATGTATTACACACATCGAGATGTCTAACTTAAAAATTATCACACTGTACACAATAAATGCTTGTGACATCATTCCTCTTTGGATATATATTTGTAAGCATAATAAGGATGAGATTACGGTAGTAATGAATCTACAAGTATTTATCAACCAATGTGTATGATGAACAATATATTATGAAATGCCTCCTAACTGATGGCAGATCAGTGTGCTGTGGTTTCGCTGTAAGTAAAAACATTACATCACTAACATGAAAATGCTTTGAAGAAACATCAAATTTTACGGCATATATTAAAGCAGTTGTACAATATAAATAAGAAAAAAACAAAAACAAAACAAAAATAACTTTACAATTTTTATATATGCAATACTATTTTAAAAAATTTAAGACTTTTGACGTAACAAGTAGTTTTCAATACACTGACTTGAAAATGACACATTTTATTATCTATGATATCAAACTGAAGAAACTCTATTTTGGTGGTTTTTGTAACACAGAGATAAAGTGACTTTCTTAAAATAATTTTGTTATATAATATATGCGCTTTGCTATAATTTATACAACATGAACAGCTATTACTTTCATCTATTTCTATATACCTTATTGTATATATATATATATATATCTCTTTCATAAGACATTTTTATGACTGTAACACTATGTAAACTTTATATTGCGGTAAACAACAAAGTATTTTAATGTTCACAAATATAATATAATATTTCTTTTGTGTATAAAACGCAGCAAATGTGTGTAATTAATGTGCAATTGCAAATTGAGGCTAACATTATTTTTTTATGTCTTTTAATCTTTGAGTTGTTAAACAAGGAAGCTTTTCATTAACATGAAGAATATTATATATAATTAGGTACAAATTAGAAAACATACTGAAAACAAATTGCACAGTGACACATGTTACTTCAATCACAGTATTTCGTTACATTTCATAGTTTTACTGATTGACATTTGTATTTTAACTGATTGAAGTGTGTATACACATAAATAAATTTATTTTTAACGTGGTGTACATAACATGCAACAAAAAAAAAGAAATGCCCTTATCATACACCATTAGGTTAATGCTGAAAAAGTATCCATCTGTCTTAGTACTTTATTTTAAATCATAGGTTCAGATCTCGGAGATGCGAGATCTGATTTGAGCACGAATATCTTTAGATGGATTCCACAGTTTGCTTATACTTGAAGCCACGTCTGACAACAATATATAGCAACAAATATATATACGTTTCATTTAGTTGTATCGTGCATTATATTTAAGTGTAACTTCCATGCGCTCATGAAAGTTAAAAAGAAAAATATCAAATATATAAATATCAAATATGTGCATTCGCAAGGACATATACAATATCACAATCTGAAGTGAAATAAAGTCTTAAGAAATGGATACTCTTAAAACCTGAAAATGATACTGCTTGGTATTATAGCAGAGCCTCGACAACAATATCGATATACAGTGCATCATGCGAAATATATATATTAAGCAAAATACATCAGAAATAAAAAGTACACTTACAAGCTGTACGATTATATTGGTGAAGCAGATATTGAGCAAAAAATAGAAGCTGTTTGATAATTATTTTTTAGCACTTTCATCAATTCTTTAATAGTTTTGTATAAAACTTTACCGATATTACAAAGTTATCGTGGCTCAACTATAACAATATCAATATCACAATAATATATTGAATGGATTAGAAGTATAGTTATATAAAAAAAATGATATTGTAGTAGAGTACATATACTCTTCGAGAATAACAAGATATAAGTCGTTATCATTTGTATGTAAAATCGTTCGAGCTCTTGTTTGTAAAAACATACAAAATACACGTTACGTGTGTTTACGTTTTATGCCCTTTAGTTAAGACAAGGCCCAAATACCAAAATAGCGGTAAGAGTTTTGGAAATCTTTAAATTGTGTTTGCCTACACATCACGCTCATTTTTTCAATGAAAAACTAATTTATACGAACCAATTGCGTCTTTGCGATGAGTGTTATAAAGAGAGTACAAGCGATAAAAGAAAGAAAATATTTTATGTATAATTGTGCATGGACTTAAGAGTTAAATGGTAACAAAAACAAGGAAAAAAAATAAACTAGTGACAGCTTGTGTGTAATAGACCAGGTTTTATATAAGTGCATTTTAGGCTTGTTGTAATGAATATTTGTGTCTATCAGCTTACACAGTCTCATATTCGCGGCGAATTGAGCGAGCCAGACAGCACGCGAAAATTACTCCAATGAACTGAAAAAGACATTTTTCATGTTTTAATAAACTCATATTTTGTTTATCATTATCACACATACGCGTAT
This sequence comes from Pseudomyrmex gracilis, assembly GCF_002006095.1. Lineage (NCBI taxonomy): Eukaryota > Metazoa > Arthropoda > Insecta > Hymenoptera > Formicidae > Pseudomyrmex > Pseudomyrmex gracilis. Next base: position 302,058 of record NW_018020762.1, read on the forward strand.
GTATTATCTTCGCTCTCTAATGGTTAACATATGCGAAAGTCTCGATAAATCTTTGTTTTCGTGTACTAACAAATAAACATTTTTTTATTTTGCTACCAGAATTGAAATATATTTTTGAGTGGTACTCGTACGTGATACATTTATTGATGTCACCCGGAGTTCTTTGATATTAATCATTAGAGAGCGACGTACACGCACAACATTAATAATTGATAAATTAAAACTCAGTCTTCCTTTTTTTTTTTTTTTCAAATAAAACGCTACTGCCGTCTGAATCATATGTATTTTTTCAACACATGACGCTACAATGTAATAGTTTAATTTAGAACTTACTTGTATGAGAGCTATGCCTATGCCTACTCCTCCCAAGATCAGAGCGTTATTTTCTATTGCAGACTTCAATTTCCCAATGCAACCTTCATCGTGAATATGAATCGAATTCAAATCGCACTTGCTCTGTGCGGGTATCTCGTTACAGCAAGTATCGGGAACGTTGTTGTTCGGGAAACCAATCTTAGGCCAATCCGCAGGACCGTTCATACCGCAACATTGTAGCTGAAATCGTATCGTTTTTCATTGAAATAAAAAAAATTCGGTTTATCTTCAAAATCAGACGCGAGAGAGTCGTTTTTTTTTTTTACATCTACATCTAGTGCTTTTTATTAAAATTTTGTAATATAAAACCTTAATTTAAGTAAATCGAATTGATCGCCAAAATCACACAGATTGTAATAACTTACATCGTGCTGCATGATATCCCATGAACGGCGAACATCTTCTTTGGTATTGTATTCTCGTAAGGTATCATTCAAACGGTTTTCCAACATGTTGCCAACTTCTCCTCTCATCATGTAACCTGTGATTCCAGCGCCTAATTCCAGAGCGAACATCAGCATCAACAGAACTGAAAACTACAACAAAACAAACACTCAAAATTATTATTACACGAGCGTGAGGTAACTTTTTATCTTGATTTAAAATCTCGCGCGTGCAATAAAAGTTTCTCTCTTTCTGTACAATTAAGTGCACTTTCCCCTTAAAAAAAAAAAAAAAACTTATATGTACATACAAAATATGTTATAAATCACATATTGTGTAAGAAATGTGCAAAAATATTTAAAACTTCTGTCGCTTTTAAAGAGAAACAAAAAACAGGTGTAAATATAAACATACAATATATATATAGTATTCTCAAACACACATACCGTAATTATCATGCAGTGATTTTCCTTTACGGCGCCGCAACATCCAAAGAATGACACGAGGAAGACTATAACGCCAACTATTATCATTAAAACCGGTGCTGCGAAGAACCAACTGTCCACGAAGTTGTTGTATCCGCTGTAAGCAACTAGAATTACCGCTCCCACCGAAATAAATACGATACCGGTTATCTGAAACACATATTAAAAAATGTTCCATTTCTTTTGTTTCTAAATTCAACCCCGCGCGTGTGTTTCTTTTAATTAGACAATAATTCCATCTTTAAAAATCCTCTCGTATACGTTTGCTCGTATTAACTCGCTATTAACGCGCGCTCAATGCGTTCTCTTACAACGTATTACAACAGGCGCTTGCTTTCACAAAAGCGCCGTACTTGTAAAGTGAAAGCCTTAATTAGTGTCATTATCCAAACGCGGATCTTTTACGGCTAATTTTATGTAATACGACGGTTGTACAAGTATTATCCGTATCTTTTCTCAGAAAACCACAAACGGTTTTAATGGTTTATCAGCCAATATTATCAAGCTTGTAAATAATGTATTTATGAGAAAAAACTTGATACAGCTTTCAAGTAAAAAAAAAAAAAAAAAAAAACGATAAATTATAGGTCAGAGATTTGATGATTTTTTTTTTTTTGTTTACCAACAAGGAAGTAGGACTGTTGCGTGGAATAGATTTTTCAACGGAGAGCAATTGTGTAAGAATCACTCGAGAGTAAGCACGTTAACGACAGCAACTGTGCAATTATGCTGTCATAATTCTATTAGAGAGAAACCAACGCAAAAATCTATACGTACATTGCAACAAAGTTAATTGCGAATATATATATCGCGTTATATAAATAAAAAAATTCGCAGTCTACTCTCTTGAATTAATTTTTGTCTAAGTTGCAAGTGCGCAACTGTCATATATTATACATGAAAAAAAATGAGATGTAAATAACACAGGTAATAAAATAATTCAATTTATCGTAATGTCACAATATAAAAAAAATGTCGTTCGTTGTATATATATATAAATTTGTTGAAATATATTTTTCTCCAGAAAACAGTCATTGTTTCCGGAAGAATGTGTGCGACTCTCTCTCTCTCTCGTGTGTAATCAGTCGCGGATACGTTCGCACAACAAGGCTTTATCAAAGCCGCGAATCGCGCGCTTGCGGCACGGGGCTCTTGTTTGATGGATCGAGCTAAATAAAGACATACACAGCGCGAACGACCGTCGACATTTATACCGGGGCCGGGGGAAAAAAAAAAAGTTGGTGTACGCGCAACTGCGACACCGCTTTGTAGAGGTAGGTAGAGAGATAGGCGATAATCGCGCCCAAGTAGACAGATAGTACAGACTTCTCTTCCCTCGCGTCTCCTGATAGTTGGGGGTCTACGTGTCTCAACTAACGTGTGTTGGGCTCGCCTACGTTTTACACGCGCTTTAACATTCATGTGTGTGTGTGTGTGTGTGTGCGCGCGGTTGTCTTCGGGGCTGCGAACCCGACCGACTCCGCCGGTCGATTCGCCGCGCGGTGGCTTTGCCTTCGAGCAAAACCCCAGATAAGGCCTGGTTTAAAGACTCTCGGTCGTTTGCTAACAGGTGACTTTGCGCGCCAGGTCGGAACTTTAATCATGAATTTATTGAAAACTTTTTCAAGCAACGGGGACAAACCTACAACACAACTGGGGTGTTCCAGAAAAACAAAATGTAGAGCAGAACGTAATAAAGTTGTTGCAATCGATTACAAGCGCAATTTCTTTGTGAAATTAAAAAAAAAACAGACGATTATTCGTCCGTAGATTTATTTAAATGACGAAATATTTTTTGTTCGTCAATAAAACGAAGAGATACCCGATCGTTTCAAGAGCGAGAGTCTGTGCGCGCAAACATTCAGATAAACCCAGAGAGAGAGACAAATAACAGAGTATCTAACTCGATACGTACACACGTTATATTATTTCTCTTCGCGTGAAACAAAACAGATATCAAATTTCGCAACAAGAGAAGCTGCTGCGACTTGTACACGTCGGCTTCGCCGGCTCGTGCTCTATCTGGGACGCCCCTATGTATAAACCCGGTCGTCGCTTGGCATTTCACGCTGGATGGATCATTAAACGTGCAATAAGGGATGAGTAAGACAAGATATGCCCCGGCTGTGGTCTTTTTTACGAGGCCTGTTTTTTGTGAGAGGTTTTCTCTCGCGTCTTATCGTTACATTCTTTCGGTTTCCTATGGCGCCGCGGTGTGTTTTAGTCTCACGGCGGAGTCTGTCTCTCTATCTGGAGTACCCACTTCACTTTCAATAGTTTTCAGCAGTAGTTTCTATGTATCTTGGATGATTTTTAGATTATTTCGTCGACGTAACTACGTTCGAATAAACGTAGACAAGTATTATCCAGATAATTTTCCTCGCGATCGAGCGCCTTTAATCGCCCGATCTCGTCATCGCGTTGTTTCTTTTTTCGGCAAAACACATTTTTGACAAATAAGAAAACAAAAATCGTTGTTGCGACTGTCGTCAGATAATCGGCAGTTTTTTTTTATCGTTAACGCGACTCCAAACGTAAATGGATTTTCATTCGGTGCACAACTCGTGTGTGTGTGTGTGTGTGTGTGTGGGCAAACCCTAGATTACATTAAACGCGTTGAAAGTATCGATCGTCTGTAACACTTGCAGCCGAAGTTCTGTGGAACATAGGCACACATCGCACAAAGTTTTCTTCGAAATAATATCATATCCATCTCTCGTATCATTTATTCACGAAACACGGTGTATGCGACTTTCGGTCGCGTTCATATACGCTGTTATGTATATCGATCAGATTATTATTGACGCTAGAAACGCGGATTATCGACGTTAGATCGAACACAACCTGTATACGAAAGCCGTATAAAAGACATTCGCGAGAGAAAGCGAACAAACGATCGGAGAGGAGATTGCGTAAAACGTGACGCGATAAAAATATTGACACAACACGTCATAGATGTAATTGTTTGTAGTCTATTTAAAATACTGGAACTACCGTTTATTTTATATATATATATATATATATAAAATATATTTGATATATATATATATATATATATATATATTTATTAAATAAATATATATATATATATAAATATATATATATAAATATTGTAATCAATAAAAATTCCACGTACTCTTTTTACATTATATCTCGTGTATTTACTTGTATACGCTGGCAAATGTTTTTTAAGTATTGCGTCTTATCGTAAATAGGCGATAGCTATACGGAATACACAAGATGTCAATGATTCATCGGTCTCGGTGCCGAACCGAATGGCAGGTCAAGCGCGGTGTCAAATTTTTGACTTCGGAACAAATCAACACACGTCAGAGAGAGAACCCAGAGGCGACTTCCAGATGCCGCTTTCCTGAGGCTTGACCGATATACAACAAAGCATCCGACCGACGCGGGGCCACGCCGAGAATAGGCGGCGGCTTCGAATAACGGGGAAACGGGACGACGGCGCGTTCGTTTGTCGTTTCGTCCTTTCCATTCGGGATTCCAAACAAACAAACACACACACAAAGGAGCGGGAGGATTCGTCCCCGATTAAATACGTCGTTACTCACCGCGAATATCAAATTGAAGAAGAACAGCACGTATTTCACGCAAGCCATGCCGCCGGACACCATTTTCGTAACTCTACACTGTGTGTGCGGCAAGCTTCAAAAAAAATCACTTAGACCTTACGTAGCGCGTCTCCTCCGGCAAGTCTGTGGATAAGTAGATGTCGCGCCTTTTATAATCGTAACGTGTGGAAACTGACTCTTATCCTTCGTTTTTTTTTTTTTGTCACGTCAACCCCTTTCTCGACTTCTCTTCTCTTTTCGATTATACCACTGTCGGCAACTTCTGTTCCCGGGAAAGCTCGCGCGTCGACTGTCCGTCGTTAAGTGTGCGCGCACGGGTGTGAGTTTGTTGTGTTGCGCGCGGTATACGCTGGGAGACGGATGCGCGCGCATCGACGACACCGGTATCAGGATCGACTCGCATCGTCGCCGTGACCGAACGTGACAATAATTTTAATTAACCTAACGGATAATATAAATACATTGTACAAGTATTTGTTTCTTAATTAATTATTACCAAGACGAGTAGCACACGTCGGAATGTGAGAACATGAGAGACGTGGTTCCACGTCTTTTCATCTTGGATACGAAAGGTGAGCAAAATATGGGTTTTATTCGCTTTCTAATGATGTATATATATATATATGTATCTCTAGAGAAAGAACTTTGTTATTGGAGAAAATATCAGACTGTTAGAAAAATAGAGAATATTATAGTTTAGATATTTTTTATTATTATTTATTTATTCACATCAGCCTTCCCGGCCAAGAAGATGATATGCCTAATATCCATCCATCCATCTCCATACCTCAACGTCTCCCATTCTCCCAACCTACACAGGTATTTTTTTATTATTGTTAACATAATTATTTTATTCATCGTACGGGTATTGTTTTCTCATCCGAATAATTTTCTCATTTTTCAGATTTATACGGAGATTATTTGTTCTTTTACACATTGTCTCCAACTTTTTATTTCAAATCACCATCCGCGTTGTTACGTGTCTGTGCGTGGTCGCGCTGCACCTTCCGTCGAAGCAACGCAACGTTTGCAACCGTGTGTTGCACTGGGTGGTGGTGGTGGTGGTGGTGTCATGGCGTACCTCAGCCGCCACACAACAAACCACGTATCCACATTACGCATCCATCTTTATCTTTGATTCTCGAATATCGTCACAAACGACAAGATTTGTACAACTGAAAAATCGTATATTGTCATCATCATCATCATCATCATCATCATCATCGATAATTTGAGATCCGACAATTCCCACGGTTCTACCGCCACTTTGTCATGTTTTAAAGTCTGCACAGGTATACCGATATGTTAATACAACAGCGGACAGAGAAAGAGAGAGAAAATCCCCTTCGTCGTGATGGTAAATCTAAAAAATACAACAATATTAAAATATTATAAATAATTTATTAAGACATTGAAAAAAATGATAACGAATAAAATGCAATTTCGTTAATTGATTGAAAATACAAAATTGACCTTTTGCGTATTCCCACGCGAATAAAAATGCAATTTTTCAATGCCGGTTTTAATGTAAAACACGTCATTGCGAAAAATATCGCGCCTCATAAATCGAAATATTTTTCTCCTTGTTTTTTTCATGTCATAAATTACGCGGGGGAGAGGAGTATCAATCTCGATACTGACGACGGACTCTCTTGACTTGGTGAGAAATGAAACACAGGCGGAAAACAGAGGCCGGTGCAACGAACGGAGAGAATCTGTAACGCCTACGCCGTGAATTACCGATGCTGACACGCTTCAATACTTCTCTCTCTCGTCGACATCTATTATTACACACGTCACACGCGCATGTTTTTCAGGTCTATATAACTCCCGCGTGCGCGGTGCATCGTGAAAACAAAGAAACGGTTTTGACGAAACGGAAACCCAATCACGGCGCTCTCGGCGAAGTTAAACGTCTATACGCGCCTGCGGACGTTTTTCTGTGTCAACTAATAGCTGTCTCTAATTTTCTTTTAGACAAGAACCACTCGATAGTTCGTTTCTCTTTGGAAAAAAAAAAAGTTTCATTTGTTCTGGAACATATACTTTGTATGCGCGTGGAATATTTGAAAGTAGTATTTTTTTTTTTTACTTCTCATTAGAATATGTCTATTCTAGAACAAATGGAACTTCTGTTTCAAAGAAACAAACAACTGATAATTCTTGTCTAAAAGAAAATCAGCACTCGTGTAACAATATTACACGTACTTGTTATTATTCGCACGCGCGCACGCAATATAATTATTTAACATCGCTTCCATCAAAGCTTTTTTTTTTTTTTTGTATTGTGATTTGCTATCGAGAAAAATATTAGTCTTGACATTTTTCCTAAATATATATCAATTATCGACTTTTTAAATATAAACATTTATGTTAAATACATGAAAAAAAACTTTGCTCCGCGCCATTATGTTAAATACATGAAAAAAACTTTGCTCCGTGCCGTTAGAAGAATTTTTTATACACGTGTAAAATTATCCATTGTGTTTATTTAATTTTTCAGCACCCCGTTCAACCGTGCAACACAAATTTTTACACAATTAAATCGGAAGATCTCTTTGATCGGATTTTGCTTTTGCAAGAATGGTTTGCCTTATTTACACGACGAAAGCGTTGACCACGTGCTCGAACGCATAAATAAGCGACACCAAAAAAAAAAAAAAAAAAAAGTTCTCCATAATGTTAGCCACGTCAGGTCTTGTACACACAACCCTCAGACGGTGGCTAAATATATATGAATATAAAATGAGTACGCGCGCGGGGCATGCGTATTCGAGTCCACTCTTCAGGGCCACATCAAGCCGCGTCCAAGAGCGCTCGGAAATGTGCCACCAGTTGTCAACCCTTCACAAGTAAGACAATTGAAATATATATATATCGATTGTAATTTGGGTGATCGATTGGACTTCTATGTACGCGATGTGAATACATATATCTGAAACTTATAGAAGAATTATATACACATATGTATTATAGAATATCAGAGAAATACATATATTCTTTTACATGTAATAATATTTGTTTTTTTAGAAACATGTGAAATGGAGAGTTTCTTAAAATTTGACAAAAAAAACGTGAGCCTGATCAAGACACGCACTGCGCGCTCTGAGATGCAGTTTACCTTTTTCCGCCTCCGATTTCGCCCTGCTTCATTCGCCAGGACGTACAAAAATATTTGTGTCGCAAAGATTTGATCGTCGCATCATTAACCGTGATCACGCGGCCTCGAGTAATAACTTACTCGAGTACTTACTCAAGTAACGACCGTGCGATGAAATATATGTGTCAAGTGTTATCCTTGAACATTGAATGCTTATTGAATATTATATTAGCGTAACATAGTACGTACGTGTGTGTGTGTGTATGTATATGTATATATGTATGTCAGGATCTGATCTATATTCTACGTCTTCGTGTAATCTCAATTGCGGGCTATAACTAACGACACGTACCGAACTGGCGAACGGGATTACCGCAGGTATTGTGCAACACGCTATCGGATTGCTTGCCGCGTGTATAAAAATTTCTGCGCGAGTTGTACTTGACAATCCCGCCGACCTCTTACGTATACGCGAACATATATATGTTGCAGAGAGTGCTTATTAAACCGGAACTTGTTTATTAAAAAGTAAATCCGCGATTTGTCGCTGTTCGTACGCGATCGCACCTTTTCTAAGCTCGTTGAAAACTTGAACGTTAGAATTCATTGAAATTCAATTGTTCCATCCCATTTGCTAAAACTTAAAAAAAAGATGCTTTAGTCTCTCAATCTTGAGAAACAAGTTTCGATCAATTTTTGAAACGAATTGATCAGCCAAACAAGTCGCAAAATCACCCGGAGATTCAAACTTCGGCGAAATCCATCGGTTTGATCGCATCTCCAGAAACGCCGTTTTTTCATTTTTGAAAAAAAAACAAGCACAATCCGGTTTAATTTCACTTTTCTGTGAAATCTGATTCGGATTGCCGAATCAATTCTCTGTACAATACGCGCAACGTATCACACGAGGATGTAAATTCGAAAAAAGCTTGTACGCACACCTTTCATTAGGTTTCATAATTTCAATTAACAACGCGACGACAGGTGGTCGCGCGTGCGCTACGCCGATATTTCGCCACGCTCGATGTATTTTGAAACGTATTATTCCGGTCGAAGATTTCGACCGGTCTTTCCGTTGAAGATCACGTATAACGTTATACTATATATATATATATATATATATACACGTACATGTGTGTGTGTGTGTGTGTGTGTTTTCACTATATATACGTTCCGGACAGCGCACACGCACGCGACACAATCTCGCGCGCGCAAACACACAGAGACAGACTCGAGTCGTCGTAATTGACCGTGACTCTGTGTGCGAGGAAAACGTGTATATCCCGCGATACTGTGTGTACCACATGCGCATTTCGGCGTCGCTCTCGTCGGAACGCGCGTTTCTTTACGAATTGGTCTTTTTTCGTCGCAATATTTTTATTTGTGTTCCCGGTCGCGCGCAGTATTGTTCCGCGACCCGACTTCGACGGTGTATCATATCTCGCACGCGCGCAAAAAGACAAGACTTCCGACGTGAGATATACCGCGCGTGTATAAAACAAGTACACGACAATCGCAATAAAGTTCAAGCGGGCAAGTATGGCGACGATGCGGCTGAGCCTGGCACCGAGGACCGTCAAGTACCTGATATTCATCTTGAATTTTCTCTTCGTGGTAAGTATACACGCGTTGTGCGGCGGCCCGTGTTATATACTCTCTCGTGGCTTTATAACACGTTGACGTCGCTACGTTCTCCGCGAGCGATGAGGTGGCAACCGATCTGGCACTTCGATCTATCGCGAGCTCCTTCATCGATCGCGATGATTGCGTTCGCGCGACTGAATCGAAATCCGACAATCTATGTATCCGCCATTTTTGTATAAACAAACGTTTATTAATAAATATAACTAAAACTAAGGAATTAATAAATATATATCTAAGTATAAATAGATAACGACCCTCCCCCCAACTGTTCTGATATATTTTCAAAATTGTAAGTAGAAAATTTTGCCAACGTGTGACATTGGCGGATTTATATCAACTATAATTGCAAATGTTTGTTTTGAGAAACTCGTCATTGTGGAGGTTTGATAGCAGCTGTTGCGCGATGTGTTGTTGCGTATGTCATTGATTACAGATAATAAAAATTAATTGCAGTGTATCTTAGATCTCACACGTTTAGAAAACGGTTATCACACAGTTTCCGCGTAGCACACAGAATCGTTTATTTGTTGAAATGTTGTGTAAAACGTCTTTTGAGAATAAAAACAAAAATATATATTATTCTGTTTAACCTTTAACATATTCCGCGCGCGAACTACGCACGATTATCCAATTATCTAAAGCGGATTATTTTTAGCGCGGTAAATATGTTTTACACACTCACAGATATTGTTCCTAAAACATCTGTTTGCGAAACGCAAACGAGGAGAAACCGCGTTGCGACTAACAGACGAATAATAATATATTGAAATAAAATAAGAAGGGAAAAGAATTGTTAATATTTTTTCTTTAATTTTTGTTATATAACGCACATTTTTCTGAAGCGAAGAAATTTCGAAATTTAGACAGAGAATTTAGAATCAATACATGGGTATATACCGCGAGACACATGTATATACACATTTAAATTATAATTTAATTTGAAAAAAAAAATTATTTTAACATTTCTTTATTAAGATGTTTGTTCTCATATGTTAATCGATTGTAATTTTATTTGATTCGAGAAGAAAAAAAAAATTCGCTGCGGACAGGATTCGAACCTGTGCGGGTAGAACCCAATGGATTTCAAGTCCATCTCCTTAACCGCTCGGACACCGCAGCTGTTGGGGAAACACCTTTCATTTACACAATATGTGTCTCGCGGATACAAAGTTTGAAATAAAATTCGCACCGTATAAACTTCTTATAAAAATACGATGAGACTTTTTTCATTAAAACGTTTGGCATTGTAAATGTTCTTACTTTTAACAATTAAATGTTAATTTTTAGTTTTCAATATTAATTGTTTAATCTAGACAATTTATTTAACTGCTGGACTGTGCGATTGTGAGATTGCGTGTTTTTTTTTTTTTTTTAAATATTTTTACGTAATTATTACACGTAGGTGTGTTATCGGGAAGTTAATGTCTTTTTTAAATAGCTACAGGGGAAGAGACGTGTGAATATAATCCGAGGTTGTAAAACTATGTGGAACATTATAAATATATTTTTCGTATCGAACAATCGAAAATTCACAGAATCGAATTTCGACAATTCGAAGTATCGCTCTTGATTAATAATTGAATTACGTGTTCTCAGATTACAGGAATAATTTTGGTATCGGTTGGAGCGATTTTCCATGAAATGTACAATGAATATCAACATTTCCTTGACAACAGTTTTCTCTCCGTATCCAATCTTCTCATAGCCGTGGGCTCTATTATATTTTTCATCGCCTTCTTCGGATGCTGCGGAGCCGTTCGCGAGAACTACTGCATGATCACAACGGTAAGCGAAACGCGCAGAGATAAAAAATGTATTTTTTTTGATAATATTTCATTTGCACTCGTTACTCTCGTAAGATTGCGCTCGTGTCGCGCCGCTAATATATCTCGAAAAAAAATCGTAAAATTCCGATTAGTGGCGTGTAAAATTTTTCGAACCGACGCAGGGGTGTAAATGAAAAAAAAAAAAAAAAAAAACGCGCGCGACCGGTATCCAAGTTACGTCGCGTCGTTTCCCCTTCGTTCTCGTATAATATAATAAATATGTTTTGCGCATGTAATCGACATGTGTGTGGTTCTCTCCCTTTTTCGCCTCCCTATTCGAGGAAAATTGCACTCTCTCGTCCTCGCGGACGAGGGTGTGCTTCCTTCGCCAAGTGTTACATTAAAAAATTAACGCGCACGTCGGAAACCAACAATCGCAACGCAATATTTTACACGCGCCGGGATTGGATACAAATTTTTTTTTCAAGAAATCGCGCGATGTTCTCTTCACGGTGTTGCTTATTGTAAAAAAAAAAAGAAACGTAATATTTTTTTACTAAACTATTTTTTCAATAACTAATATTTTTATTCTCTTGACGATTTTCTGCCGCAGTTCTGCACGCTTCTGATAGCGATCTTCGTTCTGGAGATTATCGGCGGCACGATGGGATACGTGATGAGATCGAAAGTCGAGACGATCGTTGAGGACAAAATGTTAGACACAATGAAACAGTACAACAATAGCCAGGAGATCAAGGTCATCTGGGACAATATACAACGAAAAGTAACGCACGCCATGATACGACGGTTAACGCTTATCAGTTCCTCTTCCGGGAATAAATTTCGAAACGATAGTTTAAAAACAGAAAAATACAAATACAGATAATATTATAGGTTCTATCCGGAAAGTTCTGTCCGTTTTTGGAATAAAACAAAATACAAATTTTTCTTAAATTTTTCAAAAATGGGATATACAAATTGCCCTCACGCTGGCAAGAAATCATTAATATATATAACAATGGCAATTATATTATTGAATAAAGTTTATTGACGGTAAGAAAAATAATTGTATTTTGTTTTACTCCAAAAACGGACAGAACTTTCCGGTAGACCTAATACGTTGTTTTTTTTTTCTTTTTTGTTTTGCGTTAACAATTTTTGTTTGACGTTTTGCGCGCATCTGTCGCGTCTTCCCTTTATCGTGGGAGCGACGCGATCGTCGCTACGATATATCGTGAACGAACGACGGGGGATAATTTCAGTGCACGAGCTCTAATTCATTTCGCGTGTATAATACATGTATATATGTGATAGCTCTGGCGTGCACGCTATATAGCGACGACGACGATGGGGGTGTAAGCGTAAATCGATTTTTTCGCCGTCCCCGGCTTCCTTGACCACGCTCAATGACCTCGGCGCACACGATACGAACAACAATGCGTGAGCGTAAAAAATATATCAGACACGCTTTTTTAATCGCAAAAATCTCACTCGCATCGCGCGATCACAAATCTCGCGCAACATCCCTTTCGTTCGCGAACACTGCGCGTTTCATTTCATTCTCTTGCAGTTTGACTGCTGCGGCATGAACAACCCAAGCGATTGGATTAACAGCACCGTGCAACTGCACGGTCTTCCGATGTCGTGCTGCGAAGAAGTGATAGGAGCTGTTGGCACGGTGAGCTGCACCGTATCATCACCGAATCTCCATAAAGATGGTTGCGCAGACATGTTCGTAAATTTCGCCAAAACCCACGCGGCCAAATTAGCGGGAGTCGGCATGGGTCTCGGTGTGATTCAGGTATTCGTCGCAAATTAATATTATATAATTTGTTTTTTGAACGATATTTTGTTTTGTGAAACGTTTAAAACGAATCCGACTCTCGAGCTGTCGTTGATTGAGTAATTTTATCAATATGAAACCAAGTTAATCGATGTCTTGTATGTTGCAGTTATTGGGCATCCTTCTGTCGTCCTACTTGGCCAAGTCGATCAGAAATTGTTATCAGAACATGTAAGGTATTGCGCCAAGCACATCGGAAGAGCCGCCGTTACATTTGCCAGACAACAACTTAGCAGGATAACTTACATTTGAATATAGAACTATGCGAGTCTCGATATCGATCTGATATTTTACGCGAATACATTATTTATCAGATTAGGAAATTATTTTGCTATGTACGATGTACAGTGGTACTTCCCATTGCGCAGGAATTTTTACATGTACTTAGTTTTATCAAACCTTGATGCCATATATATATATATATATGTAAACGTATTTTTGTGATACTTTTCGAATCAGTGCGACCAAATTTTAGATCTAACGAATCACACGATTCGCATGTGTTTCGTGTGTAAAGTAAAATTCAAATGTTCAGATATATGATTCATATTTGTGTCATTGTTTTGCTTATATAAAAACATAGCAACGAAAAACGTTGAGCAGACGTTTTTCTTTAGTTCGCATAAAGACGAAAATTTCATTTCCGAGATATTCGCTTCGTATTTAAAATCTAATACAATTACGTCTCTCAGTGTGTACATAAAAAAATATATATATTAATTATATAGTCACGAAAACAATTACACAAATTAAAAGAATACAAGTTGAAACTTTTTATGTTCCGCAATATCTGTAACTTGACCACTTGGGATTGTTTTGAGTGAAAAAGCGACAAATGGGTCCGAACAATATTCCGAATCCATGTTGGATTTAGAATTTTTTGCTCAAAATAATCCTGGGAACCAGTCAAGCTATGGGCATTCTATTGCGAGACATACATATACGAACTTTTTTTTTATAAAAAATTCAATTTAATTTACTTCAAAAAAATTTTCTCTATAATCTTGCGATAATACGTTGTTTTTTTTTTTTTTCATAAAACAAAATGAACGTGTAAATAGAAATTAGGCACCAAGGACGAGAAAAGTATATTGTACTCAAAAAAAAGAAAATAATTTTTATAAGATAATAAAAATGACTTTTGAGGAACACTGTAAAAATATAAAAACAAGCAATCTTCTTTTCGACCTGAGCAAATAATTTTTACCTAACAAAACCATTAAATGACGTAAAAATATAAAAAAAAAAACTGACTGTTTTTATATAGAACGTATAATAAAAGCGTGATTTTCCCAACCGCATGACACGTCAGTGTGTGTACAGTGTATGTAGACACACTTCTTATATAGTTAATACGCGCACGAGCGAGCGAATTCAACCGCAAGTTTATCGCATCGTCATGTTTTTTTCGCAACTAATCGCAACAACTTCCTCGTTCTCTCCCACTCCACTTATAATGCACGAGCGGTTCTATAAAGAAATCGTTTGTTCGTTTGCGAAGACGTTGCGCCGTGGACGATCGTGCGCGATCGTCAGACACGAACGAACAGTTGTTCCGCTCGTCGTCGTCGTTGTTGCTCGCGGCGTCTGACGTTCGCGCGTTTTCGTATTCGCGTTATCGGCCAAGCGATAACGCCGGCGGTTGTGATCGGCCCCCGACATTTTCAGCATCGTCAGTCGTCTATTGACAATCAGTGTGCCGATCACGCTAGAGTAACGCGTGATCCGCTTTGTACGGTAGTGCACCTGCGCTCAAGAGGAGCTCAACCCGACCACCAAGATGGCGGCCACGCATCTCGACGTCGGCCTTCGCTGCATCAAGTATCTGCTATGCGCGGTCAACTCTCTCTTCGTGGTCGGTAGCTTATGCCACAACACCGTGGCGTATTCTCCATACTCTCTCTCTGTCTCTCATTGCAATTTACTTTTTTCTTTTACACACGAAATTCGCTTCTCGCGAACAATCCCGCGACAATTCCGCCTTCACGCGTAGAGATTCCTTTATCTTCAAGATAATCTTCGGTCTGACGAATTTCTGATTAAAAAATAATAAAAGATGTTATTTCTTTTTCGTAGAAACATCGAGATAAATCTTTTTTTAAAGATAAATAGATAATACTGATCTGAAAAGAGACACTTTATAAAATTTGTCGATCAACGCGCGTTACAATACGAAGAAGATAATTTTCTTATGACGAAAGATATATCCATAAATTCTATATTTTAACGGCGATTGTTGAGATGCGCGCCCGCGGCACGTGTTATTATTATACAAGACCTCACCGAAATTATATACACGTATGGTATGTAAAGTCTTCATCGATTAAGTTCGCGATGAGAATTGATGGCAACGTCGTCGTCCTTGGAAAATACCGTTGCGACGCAAGTTCGAGGAAGGTGTAATTGCGCGTTATGCGAATGCTCTTTCACATGTAAACCTGTACTATAGCTGTGTTCCAGAATTGCTGCCGGTGCTAAAATTGTATAATATAAGTGACGCAAACTATAGATATTTAGCGCTGGCAGTGAATTTTGGAACACAGCCTTATATTACACTATACCACACACATAATTATTGATTGCTATTATATCCCTCGAGCGTGTAGCGGGTAATGCCTAGATTCTAAAAAAGAAGTTTGATCAGCGGCAGGAGTGATTATTGACCATCTCTCTGCTTTTTTGCACGAACAAAAGAAACCGCGTCGAGAGTTTTTGCCGAAATATATAGACAAGATATTACGTACAATAATTATCTACAAAAATATATTTTGCGTTCGGAGATAGAACGAACAATAATCTGCAAATTGTTGTTTACAATCTAATACGAGACGTCAATAAATAGATTTTTGCTACACAACTGCGTTGATTTCAATTAATTGCGAACGACAAATGCGAAAAATTTGATCGTTTTTCTTTTTCGCGTAACATATATACCACATTTGGCATTTGAAAACCAATCTCGAATATTTCAATGTTATCGTAGAGCAATATAAACATACATTTTGCAAAAACGACTAATACAGACAGTTAACAACAAGCAGAGTTTAATTATTTAAGATAATGCGCTATCAAAAAAACGCGAAGCAACAATCGAATCGGTTCGCCATTTTGGGGTAAACTCTAAAGATAACATATCTGATTAAATGTGTTAACGAAACACAAAGCTTTTTTATATATAAAAAAACCAACAGAAAATGCGCGCAACGCCAGTAGTGTCCTTTTATTTGTATTCTTTTCGTTCTCTCTCTCTCTCTCTCTGTTAAATAACGAGATGTGGACCATGTGGAATCACCGATGATCAGTTTGCACCTGCAAACTGAGATCGACGACGTTGCACGTATTGATGCGCAAAATTAATCAAACGTGCAAACTTGTACGCAGTTGTAATTTTTTTGACGATACTTTACACACGAAGGAACGAACGTTTCTTGTCTCAACCGTTGGTGGTCGCTTATCAATGGCAGATAAAGCATTTAAGGATAACGCGAATTAACATAAAAGGCGAAGACATGCCGTTTGACAAATAAAATGTTTAACATACGAATAAAATAACGTAACGTAATGTAACAATTCGCGAATATTTGATAATAATCGGACGCTTACAACATATGTAGTTGCACTTTTGCGTGCATATCTTGCATCTAAAGAGAAAAACGAATGAGAAGTGTTTGTTGAAGTGCTTGTAAATAAGAGATTTTCGTTGTTTTACAATAGTTGTAGCGTACGTACTGGAAGTAAAATATCTTTCGACTTATGTCACACGCCTACGTGCGCCTAAGAAATGGTTTCCGTTTATCAGTAAAGATAAATTTCTATGTTCTTAAAACCGCGTATCACCTTTATCACGCTATTTTTAATTGAAAGTAACTCAAAACATTTTTATCATCTTAAACTTTAAAACTGATTTCTGATTTCAACGAGGTTTCAAAACGTTTTTTATTTATTTTATTTTACGTATTCAAATATTGAAAACAACGTAACGTTTTTATTATTTCGTTTGAAGTTAATTAAAGATATAGAAACTGTTCGCTTCGTGTGAACACAAATGATAGAGAACAGCTTATCGCGCGAGAATTACGCAGCTCGCTTTGTGAAAAACAAATAGGAGAGACATCGGTGATGTGTGCATAGTGATTATTCTTCGCACATCACCGACGAAAGTGTCATTCCGAAAATTAACTTGACTAAGAAAAATTATATATTGATTCATCGTGTAAACAAAAATATAACCGACACACATTTCGGACAGCTCGAAAACAAAAGAAAGAATTTTCTCGCGCAAAAATAGAGCAACAACGATATAATTGCAAATTGTCAATCAATTATCGCAAATGCTGTAGCATGTAATAATTTTCATATGCGTAAGAAAGATACGTATATTATTATAATATTGTTATAATAATAACCGACACACATTTCGGACAGCTCGAAAACAAAAGAAAGAATTTTCTCGCGCAAAAATAGAGCAACAACGATTTAATTGCAAATTGTCAATCAATTATCGCAAATGCTGTAGCATGTAATAATTTTCATATGCGTAAGAAAGAGATACGTATATTATTATAATATTGTTATAAGTTTTTTTTTTTTTTTTACGACCAATGTTGACGAAGTTTATCATTTTGTGATCGCAGTTGACGGGGGTGATGATAATATCGATCGGCACGACGATATACGCAGTTTTCGAAAACTTTTCGCAATTTCTGGACTCGAGTTACGTGTCACCAGCCACGCTTCTGATCGTGGTCGGGATACTCGTCTTCGTGATAGCGTTTCTTGGATGTTGCGGCGCGCTGAAGGAGAGCACTTGCATGGTTCTGGTGGTAAGAAGACACAAACGTGCTAAAAACACAAAAAACAAAAAAAACTGATCTTCCGCATTTCTTTGAATTACTTCCATTGTCCCGTTTATTTATATATATGTGTTTTATTTTTTTTAGTTCGCGTTTTCTCTGTCGATTGTACTGATACTGGAACTTGCCGCCGCGGTTGCCGCGTACGCTTTGCAGGACAACATCAAAGATTTTCTAGCCGACAAGATCTCCACGACGATGCACGAATACGGAAAGAACGAGGAAGCAACGTTCGCAATCGACTTTATGCAATCTAGGGTAATGCTCAATCTCGTTGATTGACGTCTATTAACGTTGTTTTATCGAAAAATATTGCGAGATATCAGAAAGATTCCGTTCGATACGACAAAATGTAAGAAGGCTTTACCGCTTCTTGGTCGTAATTTGTCGTGTGATTTGAGATTACGCAGAAGCTTTTCCGAGTTCAAAGCATCATTCGATCTCGTTGTTTTGCAGTTACGTTGTTGCGGATACAACAACTATCTGGATTGGGACGATATACCGCTCAATAACACGGACGTTCCTGATTCTTGTTGCGCTTATGTGGTGATAGATGAGAATTCCTTTGTGGATCGTTGTCAGATCAAGTATCAAGAAGGTTGTATCAGCCGCTTGTCCATTATCATTCATCGTAGTGCGTTGTACATCGGTACTGGAGCCGTAGCAATCGCTCTTATTCAGGTACAAGATTCAATTTTGACGTTACATATATTGTTATACAAGTATGTTTTTTTTTGCATGCTTTTGTGTTTATTAAAACTGATATTTTTCTCTAGTTAACGGGAATTATGTTCGCTTGTATGCTGGGCCGAGCAATCAGGCGACAAAAAACGGAAAGAGAAAGACGTCGATGGGAATTGCGCGAAAATCTTGTCAACGGTTACGAACCGCTGGGAAAATCTGATCCTTTTACTACGTTTCCCGTAGTGTACATGTCGCCGGATTACCCGTTGAAGGGCGTTCAAAAATGTTAATTTACACACACAAAAAAAAAACGAAAAACAAATTTATTATTCCTACAACCCTCAGGAAGAGACGTTTATAGAAGTAAATTTTTAATACCGTTTCTATTATTCTGTAATATATATATATGCGTTTATACAAGAATGAATATTTATTCCTCTATAGTTACCTTGTTATAACGAAGTGAATTATATTATGGTGAATATATAGATAAAGAAACTGTTCTCTTATTCCACAAAGTAATTTTGTGATTTGTACAATTCTTAGATTAAAAGTTAGTTACACATGTACAATCCAACTATGGTTTGCTTTAAAATAATTTGTATTTGATTGTTGAATTCAAAATTTGCATATCGGAAAAAAGCTAAGTGTTTTTTTTTTAATATATATATATATATATATACACGTACATGTATATATATGTATACAAGTATACAGAGTTTGTTGTAAAAGATGTTAATATGTACTCATTGTATATCATACACTCTGTACATATTTATGTGCTAAGAAAATAAAAATTATTTTTAAATCAATAATAACAAGAAGATTCTTTGGGCTCAGGAGTCTTTAAACTAATGAATGAAATAAACTGAGTTGTAAGAGCTGTTTGCAGGATGTTGTGCAGAGAATGTGCTTAAATATACATATATATATTTACACAACATATTTATTTCATTCATTAGTTTAAAAATTATTTTATTCTATTTCAATATTTATATTTATTGTGTGCTACGACAATAACTGTCTATTAAATAAAGTCAATAATTATTTAAATTCGATTATTTATTAGTATCACCAGAAAAATGAAGCTTGTTTCAAAATTTCAGTAGCTTTGTTATAATGCTCACCATTTTCAAGATACGGAGGTGTCAGTTCACGATATGCAAGGCAAACGCGTCTTGACTTTACATCTTGTCGAAGCACTGAATGTTCCCACTTGTATCTACCAAAACAAATAAAAACCTATTTCTTTGACGGAACCTTTGAGATTTTAATTTGAAGAATGTATTGAAAAATATAATATACCTGGCAGCGCCATATAAAATCATAACAGATCTGGCGGGCATTGGTAGTCTTACTACTACATCATTATCAATATTTAAACTCTGTACATTATCAGAAATGTCTCTTTCCAAAATAGAATCGTATTTTGAGACACAGTCTAAATTATACCTTGTCAATGGGCCACGATAAGGAGTCATGGTCAGAACAGAATTACCAAGAACATTTACAGTAACTATACGCTCTCCCCAAATCCAACAATCATCAATATGAGGATCGATAGAGGCGCCTCGTACAGTATCATATTCAAGAGAACACTGCTCGACAGTTTTGAAATCATGTAACAGGGGTATTTCCTTAAATTTCTTCTGTACAAATTCTGTTGTTTTTGGAAAACCTTTAAATGCTCCTAATTGCAATTTCCGCTTTTTGAAATTACATTTTGGTCCAAAATTCTAAATAAAATTAAAGTAGTTTAGCTTGAAATGCACAAAGAAACACTTAAAAACTATTTAACTCCTTAGGAAAAGTATATACCTGTTTTCTTCTACCACTCTGCGAAGCTTCCCAAGGAAGATCATCAAGTGCTTTCGTTAGCTTTTCAGCTTCATCTTCACTTAAGAAATCTAGCTGGGACATACATTATATATACAGTGTTGATTATGTATTAAACAAGATATATTGTACACGCTCAATTCTCCATATATTGTGTCATCATATTACCTTGATATAAACACCAGAATAATCAAGCAAGTTGTTGTCATCATGGTGAGGATGATTCTTATACTCATCTATGTCCCATCCAGATAACAATTTGTCACAACAAGGACAATAAACGTAACTTTTGTTTTTCTGTAAAATTATACACGTAACACGTATTTGAAACTGAGAAATAAAGAGCAATAACTGGAAATTGTTTATATGTAAGTTGTGTGTTTTTTTAAATCTACCTTTACACAACATTCAATTAGACTTTTTAGCAGAGCAGGTTTATATATTATCTTTAACATGTTTTTCCAGTCTTACTTCAGATTTTTTTCAACACAGTACTTTTTAGCATATTGGTAATAGGTTAGAAAACTGCAAATTTTTTACCTGTAATTCGCTCTTCAAGTCCGGCTTGGATATTTTATATTCCGCTTCGCAAATTAAACAAGATCGTATCCCCTTGCAGCCGCACGGTCGAACAGTTTCCATGATTTGGTTCTTACCAAGTATTGTCAGGAATGAGATCAACTCTCAAGCACGCAATAACGAAGCGAACTATAAATCGTCTCTAAATTGTAGCGCCGGCTGTCGTTTGGAAATGTATCAGAGCGTATACATCTACCTGAATCCGAGATGGAAAACTTGTGTCAATTGGGCGATAGCTGAGAAAAATGTTCACAAAATGTTATCATAAAAAAATACAAATATTCTCGAATATATAAATAAATTCACGAGGTCAATTTTGCATTTGATACACGCAAGCGCGGAGATCGAGTTTACGTGTGACATTACAGTGCATGTTTCCGAATGTAATTAACAATTCTCTCAGATTAGCAAGTGGTAGTAGTCCGTTTCGCGTTGTTAAATATTTATTAGAAAAGTTTAATATTCTACAGATACGTTGCTCTTATAGAAATATAATATGTACAAATGTGTCATTTGCACGCGAGAATTTTTTATAAGAAGGTGTGAGTGCGTGCGCGATTGACAGATAAAAAAAAAGTCAGATAATACACCTGCGAAAAATCATTGTTGTCTTATTTTATGAAAACTGTGCGATGTGAACAATTGTTGTAACAGCAATTGTTGTAACAATTTTGCCGAGTATCACAAAAGACATACAATATGACGTGGTAAGTTAACTTAAAAATGTTATATATATATATCAATAATAATTTATTTATATTAAATTTACTTAAGATGCATACATTGAACAAACAGGAATCCGTTGAAGAAAAATTATCTGACTCAGAGACCAACTTTTGCACCACCACTTCTATCGTACACAGAAGATAACCAGTTAGATCTTGTTGTTCAAAGACTCATCTAGTACGTATCTTTTTCAATGAGTTATATTTTTTATAGTTATGATTTATATATGGTTTTTCATCGTAATAATATTGACTTTGCTTCGAGTGTTGAGGATACAATAAGAAAATTAACCAAGGAGATGAAAAAGTACATAGGAGCTCTGGAAAATTTGGATAGAGCCGATCAGCGACTAAGCACGAACTTAATTAATTGTGGATTGGCGCAGAATAACGACGAGTACAGAAAAATAGTGGAAGAATACTCTTCCGTCGCTGTACAAGTAGGTGCAAAATATCTCGATATTTTCTCTGATTAAAATATAGCAAGACTGACTTCTTGTGTGAATTATCAGGTGGGAAAGAACATTCACGAAATGACCGGTTTGTGCTACAAAACGTTTATAGAACCGTTGAAGAAATTTAGAGGTGAATTCGCCATCATCGCCGCGGCGGTGGCAAAACGAGAAGAACTGGCGACCACGTGGAGATACTTGTACAATCGCGTGAAGAAACTGCAAGAAAAGAAGGACAGGACCGCGAGTCACATCGCGAAGCTTGAGAGAGAACGTAGAGCGGAGGAAGCGGCTGCCAAAGAGCTTAAGACTGTACACGCCCAATTACTCAAGGAATTGCCAATGTTCTTGGAAAAAAGATTAGAATACATTAATCCGAGCATTCACGCGATGATTATGATACAGTTAAATTATTACGGACACGCGACGCAGTTGTACACGTTGTTGATGCCTGTGCAATACTCGGAATGCAACGCGTCGAGTACAACGTTGCCCGAGGAAGAGTATCAACGAACCATAAACACCGAACTGAATAGATTGAGGTCGCTTACTATAGTAAAAGATAGTTAAGACACGTTTGTATTTCTCTAGAAATTTCTTGAAATATTTATAAACATTTGACAACACATAAAACATGCATATCACAAGAGAGAATGTTTTTCAGATAAAAATATATTCGTTATTTTTTTTTTTCAATGAGAACATATAGTAATATAAGCGATGAGCGTTGTTATGTGTTTTATTTTTGTAGAATAATAATAATAATTAAATATTTCATCGTTACATAGTATGTATATATATATATGTATATATGTATATACACATGCTACGTATACGTTTATCACTTGGCAGTATGAATATTCCACGTGTAAAATGAAAATATACATCGCTTTAAGATGGTATTATACCCTGTCTTTTCTTCATTTGGGAACCCGTTCGACGATTGTGATTATTACTCTGCCTGTGCTGCTTGTTATTTCTGACTTTGTTAGTCGAGCTGCTCTGGTTTTGATCGCCACCTCTAGATTTGCCTTAAACAAAACACAGTTCAATAAACAAAATGTAAAGATATCTTAAAAGAAATTTTTAACACAAAACAAACTTGAAACGTACCATATGTATTTCTACTTTCTTTTGCGAATCTTCGCTGTTCGGCTTTAACACGCGCATCCGCTGGATTCTCCACAAAATAATTATTATTATTTTGCACCGGCTTCTCATTGTCATTTTCATCATCCTCAGAGCTGGCTTTGTTATATGAGCGAAACACCTGAAATACACTTTGTTGTATAAAAAAAAAACAAAAGTTAAAGTTCAAATCGATAGAATCTCAAAAGTAAAAAAAAGATGAACTAACTCTTGGAGCAAAACATTTGGTATCTACTTCTGTAGAATCATCTCGCATACCGCCACGAATGTTGTGACTGTCATAGGTATCGTCATATTCGTCGTCGTAATCACTAACAACGCTATATTTTCCATAGAAAGCTCGATGGTTTTTCATTTCGGATTTGTCGTCCAACATTTCTCTTGCATTTCTATACTTATATTTCCTAGAAAAAAATTATGTTTATTTATATAAAAAAATTTAAATTCGTTCTTTTTTTTTTTTTTAATTTAGCAATTTACTTTTTCTGCGTTTGAAACACGGACGTGTCCGTATATTGTGTCAAGTTGGATTCGTCATTGTTGGAAAATTCTAATTTTTGTAAATCACGAACGGCTAAATCTACAGCAGCCGACACTTCCTAGAAATAAATAACAAACACAAGTTTTTAGTTAATTCGAACAAGTAACGAAGCATAGCATAGATATTACTCTACCTGTGGATCTAACGGTATATATGGTACTGTTGTATCCAATTTTTGTAAAGTGGGTGGCAAAGTGTTGTCCAAAACTGCGTGTATCACATCCTCAACATTATTGTCATAATGCTTTAAACATGCCTGAAAATTTCAGATCAGATCCACACATAAATATAATATATAAAGAATTATATGTTAAAATATATATTACACATATAAGAACTCATTATTATCATACTAATTGAATAAAAATTTTATATTAATTTAATATTAGGAACAGAATTTTCACCTGTATGAATCCTTCGCCATAATCGCATAAGATTTCTTTTACTTCCGAGACGAGACGAGACATTTCGTCAGTGTCTTTAGATTTTATTTCATCCTTTGTCCGCTTCGTAATATTATCTTCTTTAACCTTTTGACTGTCTTGTATGCTACTAGATCCACCAACATTTCTCTACAAGAATCAGACCGGCAGTTGTTTAGTTTTTTCTATCAAAAATAACCGATATATTTACACATATATGTGAACTGTCACTTACACTCGTATCATTAGAATATTCATTAACTACTGTTGTATCTCCAATCGATGCGCTCAGTGCTTGCAAGATATACTCATGTTTTATTGAATCACTAATAAAATTTGTTATGGAATATTCAGACTAAAATAATAAAAGCTGTTTTAATTGTTTCTTTAATACAAACGCTCGAATTTACTCGCAACTGTCGAAGAAAGCTTTAATATACTGTGTAATATATAAAATTTTTTAAAAAAAGGATACACTTCAGGACACAATTTGCACAAACTCTCAAGATCAGGCTTAATTGGATACAATCGATGATAATCTATAATAAATTCCTTTTCGGATATAGCATTTATTAGTGTATTCAAATATTCATCTATATATCTTCTTAGTTCACTTTCAGGTATCGTATTGCTAAAAATACAAAAGAAATTTATTACATATATTTTTCTCACGTCAGTTTTAGAACGTTCTCACAATGTTTTTTTAAGCGTTTAAATTGGATTTTCTTTTACGACGTACTTACTTTTTTTCCCGAATATTTGATATAGGCTCATATATAATAATTCGATAAAGTTCCAACATTTCTATTCTAGTTACGTCCAGACGATGTTTTAATTCTATGTACTTCGGCATATTTTCATCATTCAATGCCAACTTGTCTAATTTCTGATACATTTGAGGTATCGTATTTCCATATAACGAAACTATTCTAGCAAATAAAGATACAGTGGAAAATGTTTTATCACTTAGACTTAGAGTACGCGCACACAAATACAGTAAAAAAATTTATAAAATTTACTTAAAATTTAATAATGACAAACGCATTAATTACAAGAAGAAGAATAAAGCTCTATATTCCATTAATTGGTAGGAAAATAATGTGCAAACTCACTTGTTCATAAAGTCTTCTCTGTGAAATATTTGTATCACTGAAGGATAAATTCGTAATAATACTGTAAGAGTTGATGACACATCTAAAATATATAATATCACGTCCTCTAAATTATATAATGTCATGTCAATAGAATTTCTTTGTTCTGAAAGTGCTACTGCTTCTGTACCATAGATTGAACTGTTGTCAAATCTTCGTTCAACATTCTCAAGTGCCTGTGTTAACAGAAGTGTTGATTTCAAAAGTTAAAATCTATAAGAATTATATTTCTATTCATATACATATATGTATATATAATTGAATACTAAATTATACATTACGCTTATTAGGCATGGTACGGATTTCTGAAGATCATCATTGTACATTGGTTGTAGATCAAAAAGACATTGTAGAATCTTTTGCATGACCTTGGCATTTTCTCTACCATACAATTGACACAAATCAAATATAATAGGTATTGTAAAAATATAATTGTCATACAATAAATTTCCAAGGAATGCATTGTTCATGTATTCTGTAGGACTTTCTTTGTTTGTGACCAAACGTGCAAAAATCATAAGTACAGAATAGCGAAGCTTTTCCAAGTTTTCTCTTACTCTTCGTATTGTAGGAAAATTTTCCAATGCATAAAAAGGTGGAGCTTCTTGTAGAAAAGATACTAAAGTATCTATAATTGCAGTATTAAATACAATGTTGGACCAGAACCTAAGGAAGAAAGAAGTTATATATATGCTTCTATATGAATATTACAAAATTTTAAAAACAACTATAGTATCATACCGATGAAACCGAAGACCAAGTAACCAGTTTAAATCTTCAATGATATAATCTGTGATCTCCAGCCAATGGTTCTTAGCACCTTCTATTTCTGATCCATCTTTATCGTATATTTCCGGCACTTCATAATGTAAAAAATAACGCTTTTCCACCCACTGTGGACTCTAAAAATAACAGGAAAAAACATTTCAAAAATACCTATTTGATTTGACAATTATACAATGAATTACAACACGTAAATAGTTAACATTCAAAAACGTTTTTTGAGTTTGAACCACGTTAGTGTCATTTTTCAGCTTACTTTATCAGGGTTTCAAGAGTAACCTGATAGTAAGTATAATACTGAGTATCAGGTTGCTCATGAAATCCTGATAAAGTGAGCTGAAATGTTCACGAAACGTCGGTATAAAAATGAGACTAACACAGTTCAAACCCGAAAAACATCATCGAACGAACACATCGCGAAAGTATTAAATATTAGATAGTTTGCACCAAATATGGATTTAAAAAGTAACATACCAAAGCACTTTTTACCAAAACTACTCCATCAGTCTTGATATGCAATTCCAACTCCTCTAACGGCAGGAAATTGGGATTCTATTTAAGTAAACAAAGTTAACATAACATTTATTGAGATAACATGTTAACATTGATTTAACATTACGCAAATATAAACTTTACTTTCCAAACGTATACAAATAACTGGTAACTGAGAATCACCTTGTAGAAATCCATTTCACACCGTGCATTAAAATCAACTGGAAACAACTTTTTCTCTCGATTGTCAATTTGTTTTATTAGCAAACTCTTACAAAAAAAATCGCAACACATGCGATGAAAACAATGCAGCACGTATATTAGGTTGTCACGTCTTTTACCTCCTTCCCAAAAAAAAAAAAAAAAACAAACAAATCGCGATATTGTCAAGAGAGAGAAAATCAATCTTACAGATTAAAACAAAAGTGAATGTCAGATCTTTTTGAACTAAAAAACCACATAAAACGTAAAAAGCCGGGCAATCCCAGTGAATCCCAAATCGTTTCGTGATTATACGTGTCACAAATTCTTGGAAGGGGAATAACCATCCAGAGGTAAGCCTGTTGGCTTGTTTCAAAGACCAGCGACATTGAGCGACACCTGTCAATGCATACGATTTATTGGGAAATAAACTTTAGGGCTTGTGTCCATGATGGCCATGATGCTACGTGGAAACAGAGAGAAGTCTGAGAGCGACCAGACCCATCAGAAAATGAGTAATCACTTTTCCTCCCCGTAAACTAGCGCTATGTCCACTGGTGGTACACATTGAAACTACGCAGCCAGTCCACGAGCGACATGTCGGTATGTCCTCACCGTGCGGTTCTATTCCGTGCTATGTAAACGCGTCCAAATGGTCATCTTCTTCAGGCGTGTGAGTATATTCGCGAACGTGGATTTGATTTCTTTTGAAATTTAAAATGATCGGTCTCGTGATAAGAAAATACGAAAGGAGAACAGAAAAGGATAAAAAAAAAAAAAAAAAACATTGCAACTTTCCACACAACATAAATGTGATATACAAAAAAAGATCTAATAGTGAAGAAAATAATATTATTTAAGCGAGCAGCATCAGAATTCGTGGAGTGTATCAACTCCTTTTACATCATCATTTGCTGCTTTT
>NW_018020763.1:0-1253 GCF_002006095.1 Pseudomyrmex gracilis
GAAGTCAGTAACACCGCCGCGATCGCGCGGCCGAGGTCAGTGACCCCGATTCGATTCGGCTCGATCAACCAACTAACCAATCGGCAACGCGGAAAAGAGGCAACAATAGGTGCGATATATTCGACTCCAAACGTGCACTTCTCGGTCCAAATGCTTTTTTTAATATAGGATAATTAAAATAAGCTATTAAATGCATATAAAATTCACAGAGTAATTAAAACATATACATAACATTTTCGTAACATTTTTATGTAACATGTTTAAGTACGTCAGCACTTCCTTAGTAGAATAATAAGTTTTAATAAATTTTTAATAAATTTTAAAAATAACAGAAAGATCATTTTTAAATAACTAAATAAAATAAAATAGTCAGGTTTTAAATTACAAACTAATTTGCCAACGTAAAGCGTTTCAATTTGTTTTTTTTGTTGTTTTTTTATTTCTGCTTTACTTTATTTTTAATAAAATATTACCTACTTTTCAAGAAATTAATTTATAAACTAAGATTACTTGAGATTACAAACGCGCGTTTGAAAATCTTATATCTTGTTGCGATGCGTCTCTGTTGTTACGCGTACAAGAAATGAACGCGCGGCAGTTTGTCATTTTCACTCGGCGCTGCTTAATGATCGCGCATTTTCCGTTTCTCTGTAAGCTACGCCGATTATCCGTTCAGCGCCATCGGCCTTTAATCCGCTACCCAGTCATTTGCGATGCTCGCTAACTACTCGTTTACACCTTCGTTAATTTTCTCGGTTCAAAGCGGGATATGTTGTCGGTAAAACAATGTTACGAATTATATAGTTTTACACGAACAAAATAATTTCTCTCTCGCGATAAATATATATTATTTATCATACAAGCATCTGTTTTCATCTATCTGTTCTGTTTGAAACTCTTTCTTGTTTTTCTCGCTCTTCGCTCACGCCGTCTTTACATACGGGAACAGATAGTCAAAGAACTTATTGCCTAAGTTTCGATCGTACGCGAGTTTACAGGCAGCTTAGTGACGGCATTGCAAAATTCTGCGTCTCAGTCGGCGAAATTGAATCTAGTCTCCGGGGAAATGTTCCCGGCGTGTTCGCGAAGTCCGATTTCTAACGTTTCGAAAGAAACCAAAGAAACGTGATTACCGAAGACGTAGTGTGCACCTATATATATACAGGGTGTCCCAGAATTGCCGTACAATCTCTCGTAGGCAGGTAGAAGGAGTAAAACTGAGTCGAAAAGTCCTGAACCATTTTTTTCTATTA